>NW_018408483.1:532337-532436 GCF_002113885.1 Mizuhopecten yessoensis
AGTACATGTATGTGTTATCATTGTTATCTACATGAATCTGATATAGTACATGTATGTGTAATCATTGTAATCTATCTTATATAGTACATGTATGTGCTG
>NW_018408483.1:532669-597653 GCF_002113885.1 Mizuhopecten yessoensis
ATCATTGTTATCTATCTTATATAGTACATGTATGTGTTATCATTGTTATCTATCTTATATAGTACATGTATGTATTATCATTGTTATCTATCTTATATTGTACATGTTTGTGTTATCATTGTTATCTATCTTATAAAGTACATGTATGTGTTATCATTGTTATCTATCTTATATAGTACATGTATGTGTTATGATTGTTATCTATCTTATATAGTACATGTATGGGTTATCATTGTTATCTATCTTATATAGTACATGTATGTGTCATCATTGTTATCTATCTTATATAGTATATGTATGTTTAATCATTGTTATCTATCTTATATAGTACATGTATGTGTTATCATTGTTATCTATCTTATATAGTACATGTATGTGTGATATTTTACTATATTATTGTTATCATTGTTATCATCTCTGTAATTTGAACCTCGGCTCTGTTGAATTGAAATAATAAATAAATAAATGTGTACGGCATACCTCTGGTGCTGATGTATACCAGCAGAGTCACCCTGACTAAATAGATCAATCACTAGATATACAAAAATGAGCACATATTAAACAAAATGTTGACGCAGACAGCCACACAGAGCGGCGCTGCACCATGTGACCATTTCCTCAATCTTGGACACATCATAGGTATTAAAGGTCACACGAATTAATCTCCAACTCAGTTGATAGAGTAGACGTATCTGTGTTGATACTGATCAGTGGATGTCAACCCTGAAGATAGCACTGATGGAAGGTGTGAACAGAGTATTGGTGTATATAATATATATTAGTGTATGGAATATTAGTGTATATAATATATATTAGTGTATGGAATATTAGTTTAAAGAGTACTAATGTATAGAGTATAAGTGTATACAATATATATTAGTGTATGAGTATAAGTCTAAAGAGTACTAATGTATAGAGTATAAGTGTATACAATATATATTTATATATTAGTGTATGGAGTATTAGTGTAAAGAGTACTAATGTGGAGAGTATAAGAGTATACCATATATATTAGTGTATGAAGTATTAGTGTAAAGAGTACTAATGTATAGAGTATAAGTGTATACAGTATATATTAGTGTAAGGAGTATTAGTGTAAAGAGTACTAATATATGGAGTATTAGTGTAAAGAGTACTAATGTATATTGTATAAGTGTATACAATATATATTAGTGTAAGGAGTATTAGTGTAAAGAGTACTTATGTATAGAGTGTAAGTGTTTTCAATATATATTAGTGTATTGAGTATTAGTGTAAAGAGTACCAATGTATAGAGTATAAGTGTATACATTATATATTAGTGTATGGAGTATTAGTGTAAAGAGTACTAATGTGTAGAGTATAAGTGTATACATTATATATTAGTGTATGAAGTATAAGTGTAAAGAGTACTAATGTATATTGTATTAGTTTATACAATATATATTACTGTATGGAGTATAAGTGTAAAGAGTACTAATGTGGAGAGTATAAGTGTATATAATATGTATTAGTGTAAGGAGTGATAGTGTAAAGAGTACCAATGTATAGAGTATAAGGGTATACAATATATATAAGTGTATTGAGTATTAGTGTAAAGAGTACCAATGTATAGAGAATAAGTGTATACAGTATTTATTAGTGTAAGGAGTATTAGCGTAAAGAATACTAATATATGGAGTATTAGTGTAAAGAGTATTTATGTGTAGAGTATAAGTGTATACAATATATATTACTGTATGGAGTATAAGTGTAAAGAGTTCTAATGTATAGAGTATAAGTGTATACAATATATATTAGTGTATGGAGTATTAGTGTAAAGAGTACGACTGTATAGAGTATTAGTGTAAAGAGTACTAATGTGTAGAGTATAAGTGTATACAATATATATTAGTGTATGGAGTATAAGTGTAAAGAGTACTAATGTATAGAGTATAAGTTCATATAATATATATTAGTGTATGGAGTATTAGTGTAGAAAGTACTAATGTATATTGTATAAGTGTATACAATATATATTAGTGTATGTATATATTAGTGCATGGAGTATTAGTGTAAAGAGTACTAATGTATAATGTATTAGTTTATACAATATATATTAGTGTATGGAGTATAAGTGTAAAGAGTACTAATGTATAGAGTATAAGTTCATATAATATATATAATAGTGTATGGAGTATTAGTGTAAAGAGTACTAATGTATAGAGTATTAGTTCATATAATATATATTAGTGTAGGGAGTATTAGTGTAAAGAGTACTAATGTGGAGAGTATAAGAGTATACAATATATATTAGTATAAGGAGTATTAGTGTAAAGAGTACTAATATATGAAGTATTAGTGTAAAGAGTACTAATGTATATTGTATAAGTGTATACAATATATATTAGTGTATAGAGTACTAGTGTAAAGAGTACTAATGTGGAGAGTATAAGTGTATACAATGTATATTAGTGTAAGGAGCATTAGTGTAAAGAGTACTAATGTGTAGAGTATAAGTGTATACAATATATATTACTGTATGGAGAATTAGTGTAAAGAGTACTAATGTATAGAGTATAAGTTCATATAATATGTATTAGTGTAAGGAGTATTAGTGTAAAGAGTACTAATGAGTAGAGTGTAAATGTATTCAATATATATTAGTGTAAGGAGTGTTAGTGTAAAGAGTACTAATGTATAGAGTTTAAGTGTATACAATATATATAAGTGTATGGAGTATTAGTGTAAAGAGTTTTAATGTATAGAGTATAAGTGTATACAATATATATTAGTGTATGGAGTATTAGTGTAAAGAGTACTAATGTGTAGAGTATAAGTGTATACAATATATATTAGTGTAAGGAGTATTAGTGTAAAGAGTACTAATGTGTAGGGAGTAAATGGATTCAATATATATTAGTGTAAGGAGTGTTAGTGTAAAGAGTACTAATGTATAGAGTATTAGTGTAAAGAGTACTAATGTGTAGAGTATAAGTTCATATAATATGTATTACTGTAAGGAGTATTAGTGTAAAGAGTACTAATGTGTAGAGTATAAGTTCATATAATATGTATTACTGTAAGGAGTATTAGTGTAAAGAGTACTAATGTATGGAGTATAGGTTCATATAATATATATTAGTGTATGGAGTATTAGTGTAAAGAGTCCTAATGTATAGAGTATAAGTTCATATAATATATATAATAGTGTATTGAGTATTAGTGTAAAGAGTACTAATGTGGAGAGTATAAGTGTATACAATATATATTAGTGTAGGAGTATTAGTGTAAAGAGTACTAATGTATAGAGTATAAGTTCATATAATATATATAATAGTGTATGGAGTATTAGTGTAAAGAGTACTAATGTGGAGAGTATAAGTGTATACAGTATATATTAGGGTAAGGAGTATTAGTGTAAAGAGTACTAATGTGGAGAGTATAAGTGTATACAATATATATTAGTGAAAGGAGTATAAGTGTAAAGAGTACTAATGTATGGAGTATTAGTGTAAAGAGTACTAATGTATATTGTATAAGTGTATACAATATATATTAGTGTATGGAGAATTAGTGTAAAGAGTACTAATGTATAGCTTATAAATGTATACAATATATATTAGTGTATGGAGTGTTAGTGTAAAGAGTACTAACGTATAGAGTATAAGTGTATATAATATATATTAGTGTATGGAGTATTAGTGTAAAGAGTACTAATACTCCTTACACTATTATATATTGTATACACTTATACTCTATACATTAGTACTATTTACACTAATACTCCATACAATATATATTAGTGTATGGAGTGTTAGTGTAAAGAGTACTAATGTACAGAGTATAAGTGTATACAATATATAATAGTGTAAGGAGCATTAGTGTAAAGAGTACTAATGTATAGTGTATAAGTGTATACAATATATAATAGTGTAAGGAGTATTAGTGTAAAGATTACTAATGTATAGAGTATTAGTGTAAAGAGTACTAACGTATAGAGTATATGTGTATACAATATATATTAGTGCCTGGAGTATTAGTGTAAAGAGTTCTAATGTGTAGAGTATAAGTGTATACAATATATATTAGTGTATGGAGTATTAGTGTAAATAGTACTAATGTATAGAGTATAAGTGTATACAATATATATTAGTGTATGGAGTATTAGTGTAAAGAGTACTAATGTATAGAGTATAAGTGTATACAATATATATTAGTGTATGGAGTATTAGTGTAAAGAGTACTAATGTATAGAGTATAAGTGTATGCATTGTATGTAATATTTATTGGTGTATGGAGTATAAGTGTAAAAATATATATTAGAGTATGGAGTACATGTATTAGTGTATATGTAGTATATATAATTGTATGGAGTATAAGTGTAAAGAATATTAGTGTAAAGAGAATTAGTGTATAGAGTATAAATGTATACATTGTATGTAATATAAATTAACGTAAGAGTATTAGTTTTAAAGTATTAATCAGGTGTTTAGTGTATTAGTGTGAGAATATAACCGCATAAAGGATATACTTGTGTGGTGTATTTGTAATTTGAATAAACATAAAAACATCAGTTATACGAAAATAAGACAAAATTTATTGCTATTTTGTAATCAACGACATGCATTCACACATTCTGCTTTGCAATTGAAATTGAAATCGTGAGTATATCATCATATATTATCACCACATATTCAAAATGTAGGAAAAGAGTCATGAAACACAGACGTACGATTCAAGTCAAACTTTCACGCGATTCCGCAAAGGACTGTGACCATTAACGGTGCTGACAACGCCATAAAGGCGCCATGCAGTCAGCTCACTTCCAGCCCTATGCCGTATTAGCACTTGGCGGTTATAAATTATCAAATGAGTGTTTAATTCCCGGTAAAAATTGAGGAAAAACATCAGAATAATTGTTTATATTGAAGTAACCGCCTGCAATACAATTGTGGTTGTAGAGGCCTTTTCGCACTTGCTATTTCTATAAGATTAGAAAGCGCCACCGTATCCCATAGTGGTTTGATATGATAAACGCTCCATTCATTTGCTTTTATCGATTCATCAATCATCCTTACCAACTTAGCGACCCAATACCCTACATAGCTGTAGAAAGGATTTAACAGAGAGGATATTATAAAATACCTAACCAAACATGTCTAATAACCTACATAGCTGTAGATAGGACTTACAAGAGAGGATATTATAAAATACTCAACCAACCATGTCTAATAACCTACATAGATGCAAAAAGGACTTACCAAATAGGATATTATAAAATACCCAACCAAATATGTCTAATATCCTACATATCTGTAGATGGGACTTACCAGCAAGGATATTATAAAATACCCAACCAAACATGTCTAATAACCTACATAGCTGTAGATAGGACTTACCAGCGAGGATATTATAAAATATCCAACCAAACATGTCTAATATCCTACATACATAAGCTGTAGGTAGGACCTACCAGCGAGGATATTATAAAATATCCAACCAAACATGTCTAATAACCTACATAGCTGTAGATAGGACTTACCAGCGGGGATATTATAAAATATCCAACCAAAAATGTCTAATATCATACATACATAAGCTGTAGGTAGGACGGGGCAGCGAGGATATTATAAAATATCCAACCAACCATGTCTAATATCCTACATAGCTGTAGATAGGACTTACAAAAGAGGATATTATAAAATATCCAACCAAACATGTCTAATATCCTACATAGATGTAGATACATGTAGGACTTACAAGAGAGGATATTATAAAATATCCAACCAAGCATGTCTAATAAACTACATAGCTGTAGATAGGACTTACCAGCGAGGATATTATAAAATATCCAACCAAGCATGTCTAATAACCTCCATAGCTGTAGATAGGACTTAACAGCGAGGATATTATAAAATATCCAACCAAGCATGTCTAATAACCTCCATAGCTGATGATAGGACTTACAAGAGAGGATAACGAAATACCAAAATCCGAAACTCATTTTAGATGAAAAATATCACCCAAACAGTGAAGACTATAAATCAAAGGCTTTGCTCTGATAGCAAAATTCAGTCCCTCATCCCAGACCCAAGTAGATTCATAGAGCTGTCCAATCTTATTAAAATCAGATCTCTCATTACACTACGTTATTTGATTGGTTGAATATAAGTTGACCCCGGGTCACTGGAACGGTGTTTTAATGGAGCTCCGTCAGATCTCCATAACGTAGTGTAATGGGAGATCTGATTTTAATTAGATTGAGAGCTGTCATATCAGTTATTTAGAAATGATACATGTATCACAAAACAGAACATAATGCCTACAATTTTGAAATAATGCAATTGTTATATAACTACATGTAGTGTTAAATATTAATATCGAAAACACATTGATATAGGGTATACATTTTTCAAGAAGGATATTATTAGATTCTCCAGCAAATACACCCATTAATCTTTAAAAAATTAAAATGGCAACGCCCATCGTTCTTTTTTGTACATTTTATGGTAGAATATACAGTAAAAATTGAGATAGCTACTCACCTTACATCAGACAGTTACAGTAAGAATAAGAACTAAGAACCGACAAAACAAGAAGAAAACCAACACCGTACTTACGACAAAATTAATGGTTTCTACAATTGATAGTACAATATAATTTATTGAAAGTTTACCGATAGTTATATTTAATTGAGGAATAATCCAACTGACCATCACTGTCTTATTTTAATGTTGATTAACAAAAGTCTGAAAATAAATGAAGCCAGATGATTGTTATCAAGAATAATTGATTAAAGAATAATTGATTTAAGAATTATTGATTTAAGATTAATTGATTTAAGAATAATTGATATAAGAATAATTAATAACGTGACCAAACACCCAATAATCATCACAGATATAGTAAAGAGAAACGGTAATATTATATCTTTGATCACAAGACCGAAAATGATTTAAGATATGTTATGTATTTATAGTTTCTAGATATTGTATATGTTTTTATAGTTAACTTATGTAAAGATTAAAGTCATTCTATGTTATATACAGATACTATAAAGGTAAAAACATTCGCGTTTGACTCTTAAAATTGGTTTCAGTGGTTTTAAAATCTATATATTCTATATATATATATATATTATTATATCCTCGGCAAAACAAGATCAAAATGGTTTAAGATATGGTGTGTATTTAAACTTTCAAGATATTGTGTATGTTTCTTTAATTTAGATATATCATGATTGAACATGTAGTCAAGTGGCAAATTAGGCGCCTGGAAATGCTCACAATGTGACTCTTCCAACTGATAGCAGTGTGGAGATTTCCGCGTCGGAAATAATTCTGAAACCATTAATTCTTTATATCTCCAGTCTATAAATAAATATTCCCGTTTGTATTTTGCGTTAAATAACGCGAAAACGCGGGGATTTTCACACCGCGAAAAACTCCACTTTTACAAAATTTTATATGTTTGAGCGATGTTTTACGTGATATTGTTAGTGCTTTAAAATGTACTAGGTATACTACCAGGTCACGTGCAACTTTTGTATACAATATGGACAGGAATCCATTAGTTTTGAAGTGGTACAACTGTACAGCCGACTGTCCTCTAATGATAGTTAAATACGTTGTGGTGCTTGCCTCTCTATCCTAACTGATTTCTGTGTACGTGCTCGTGTTTCTAAATCCAGTATATAATTAAGCGTCAAAGAAATGGTTCATAGACTAATTTTGTGTACAGTGAATCAAGATGGTTTAATATCAAATGCATAATAAATGGAAACATAAGTGCAATACTATTCCGGTTTCTTTATTATTGACCGTCGGTTGATGTAAAGAGTTGCCCGTATATCATGGCTAGTCCCTGATATAAGTAAATGGTTGTCTGCCAGACGCACCGTCGGACATCACGACATACCCCGGTACCTGGGGGAAGGTCACGTGATAGGCAATAGGCACACAGAAGTTATTTGTGAGACGCTGGTGCGCCTGGGAATGTCATCCTGATAGTCAGTAGACGTGAGATGGGAGGACGTGACCACCAATACATCACACGTCATGGGATTATAGTTATCGTGTAGGGCCAGCTAGGGAACAGATATACGTACGGACGACAGACCGACACAGACAGTCACTGAGGATTTGGTTGTTATGTCAAACATTGGCAAGAAATCATGTTTGACACATCACACACACGCGGAAAAGAAAATATATAGGAAATGTGTCATCCGAATTTGAAAAGACATTTATAAAATCGTCATTTGAGTTTTATGATTTTGCAATATTTTTTGTAGTGATACTTTGAGTTGAGCCTTGGCCTGTTTAGTGAGAAATGACTGTAGGGGCCGAGGCTCCCACGCCTCTTCATGACTCTACTACAGGCAAAAATTAAGAAAAAGCAGAATAAAAAATTAAAAGTTTAACTCATCCAAAAGTAACCTCGATGTTTAACAGTTAACCTGATAGTTAATAATTACCTGCGTGTTTTACCGCTTCAATAGTTACTTTGTTTACTGAGAATTTCGTCAGTAACTGGTTGTTAACTGTTTGTATGTGGTTAACTGGTTGTTAACTGTTTGTATGTGGTTAACTGGTTGTTAACTGTTTGTATGTGGTTAACTGGTTGTTAACTGTTTGTATGTGGTTAACTGGTTGTTAACTGTTTGTATGTGGTTAACTGGTTGTTAACTGTTTGTATGTGGTTAACTGGTTGTTAACTGTTTGTATGTGGTTAACTGGTTGTTAACTGTTTGTATGTGGTTAACTGGTTGTTAACTGTTTGTATGTGGTTAACTGGTTGTTAACTGTTTGTATGTGGTTAACTGGTTGTTTCATTAGTTGACGCGGCGTGGTATTCGTAAACTTAGCTGTTTTTAAGGTGTTTGTGTGCCGTTAAATTTTTACCCTATTTGTCTGTTTGCATTGACTTACTTAACATACGCATCACCAAACTTATTCTTACTGCAACTGAAGGTTTTTTTGGACAGTTTGTTTGAAGCGTAGTAATGACATCAAAATATTTATGGTCACCTAATTTAAACTCCATTATAAATATCTATAGCACATACCATGTGCAGTAAATAACCATGGGCAAAAAGATATTTCTGTTCTTTATTTAAGAGACATACATTGTATTATGTCCTATTACGTTTGTCCTATCACTTTCAAAGTCATGCCTTGCATATCCTTAACTGATTGGTCAAATTCAACAGTACCCATAAAAAACATATATTAATTATTGTATTATAATATAGTGTCTGATTTCCGGTTAGAGTCACGATGGTGAAGAGACTTCGCACATACGTTATTGTATTATACTTACCATATAACATAATTGAGATTAATTAATCTATGATATGAAGTGAAAGGTATATGGAAGTACATACACTTGTGGTTATGGAGATGGCCAAACTAGTCTTTTTCTTGTGTAATTAAGTTGTATTCAAATCCCAATTTTAGTATGACTTTTTATTTATTCTATTTGCCTTTCTTCTTTCTCTTTCTATGTCTCACCCTTCTTCTATTTTCTATCTCAGCTGCCAGACTAGTTGTTCCAGTCAGTAGGCCTTGCACATGTCCAGGTTAATGGAAGGTATTATTATACTATCGGCAAATTGTCAGGGATTTGGGGATAAAACCAAGAGAAAGGATGTTTTTTCATATTTAAGGTGTAAAGATTTTAATATTTATTGTATACAAGATACTCATTTTATTCCAGAAATTGAAGGAATAATTAGGACAGAGTGGGGATATGAGTGTTACTCTAACTCTCTGAGGTAAAATTCTAGGGGGGTTGCAATATTATTTAATAATTATTTTGAAGTGAAGGTTTTAAAAGTTAAAAAGGATTTGACTGGGAATTTTATAGTATCAGATTTAGAAATAGAAGGGAAACAAATTACACTTATAAATATCTATGGGCCAAATTCAGATACTCCATCTTTTTATGACAACATAGTAGAATCAATAGATACTTTTGAAAATGAATGTTTTATAATATGTGGAGATTTTAACTTAGTATTAAACCCTGAAATTGATTATGATAAAAGCTATAAAAATATCAATAACCCAAAAGCTAGAGAAAATATCTTACAAATAATTGAAGAGTTAGGAATGGTTGATGTTTATAGGGAACAGAATCCTGATGATAAAAGATATACATGGAGAAGAAGTAATCCAATTAAGCAAGCCCGGTTTGATTTTTTTTTCATTTCTGAAAACTTATTACCTAGTGTAAATAAAACTAATATTGAGCCAGGATACAGATATGACCATTCTATACCATTTATTATATTAAAATTTAACGAATTTAAGAAGGGGAAAGGACTATGGAAGTTTTACCATTCTATTTTGCATGATTTAGACTATCTTGAAATTGTAAACAAAACTATTTTAGACGTTAAAACCCAACATGCTCTTCCAGTGTATAATCCACACAATATATCCAATATTCTGGACACTGAGATCCAATTCCTTATAGATGATCAGCTGTTTTTAGAAACGTTATTAATAGAAATTAGAGTGAAAACTAGTTCATATGCTTCACATAAGAAAAAACAACAAAACCATTTAGAAAACAATTTAAAAGATATTATAAAACATTTAGAATTGGTTGAAAATATTGATTTTGATAAATTAAAGGAGAAAAAACAAGAATAAGAAAATATAAGATTACATAAACTAAGAGGTAGCATTATTAGATCTAAAGCTAAATGAGTTGAAGAGGGAGAAAAGCCAAACTAAATATTTTTTTAATCTCGAAAACAGAAATTATACTTCAAAAATAATTCCAAAAATAGAAAAAGAAAATGGGGATATAATAACTAATCAAAATGAGATATTAAAAGAAATTAAATTATTTTATGAGTCTTTATATACCAATGATGATAATATAGATGATGTTAATTTAGACAACTTTTTACATGACTTTCATGTTCCTAGACTGAATATTATAAAATCTGATATTTTAGAGGGCATTATAACTCTTAAAGAAGCATCACATACATTAAATAAAATGAAAAATGGGAAAAGCCCTGGTTCTGATGGTTTTACGGTTGAATTTTTAAAATGTTTGTGGAAACAGCTGAATTTATAACTTTATAGTGAGATCAATCAATTTTGGTTACACTAATGGGCAATTGTCAGTTACACAAAGACATGGAATAATAACATGTATACCTAAAGGGGATAAACCAAGACAGTTTCTAAACAATTGGCGTCCAATTTCTCTTCTGAATATTATATACAAAATTGCATTGGGGCCAATAGCAGGGAGAATAAAAACAGTTTTAAATAGTATAATAAACACAGATCAAACAGGTTTTATTTCGGGTCGTTATGTTTGGGAGAATACTAAGGTAATTTATGATGTCATGCAATATACAGATGAAAATAATATACCAGGAATGTTGTTTATTATAGATTTTGAAAAGGCTTTCGACTCAGAGACCTGGAAATTTATTGAAAAAGTTCTTGATTATCTTAAATTTGTCAATGGCATAAAAAATGGGTAAAAGTCTTTCATACAAACGCAAAGTCTGCAATAAATCAAGGGGGAAATTTATCATCTTTTTTCGATATTAAAAGAGGTTTCAGGCAAGGGGATCCAATAGCTCCATATAGATTCATATTATGCGCTCAAATTTTAACTTTAAGACTGAGAAATAATAAACATATAAATGGTATTAATATTGACAATTGCCCGCTTTTACTTTCCCAGTATGCTGATGACTGGCAAGTGATTTTAAAATTATATTGTGATAAAAACATTCTGGCAAATTGTGGAACTGATTATATTTCAAAATGTCAAAATAAAACTAAAAATCTATTTTGGATTGATGTATTTAGGGCATGGAGAAAAAATATTGAAAAATATAAGTCCCCATGCAGTAAGTTCAGAATGCCCATCTGGTATAACAAAAATATTTCAATAGAAAATAGAAGTATATTTTACAGGGAATGGCACAATAAAGGAATAATTGTAATTGGTGATCTAATCAGAGACAGAAATACCTATGCTTTTTTTTTTTACACATTTCAAGAATTCAAACAGATTTATGATATTAATGCAAACTGTTTGCGATACCAGGGTCTAATTACTGCCATTAGAGAGTATATTATACAACAAGATATGTCAAATGTAGAGGTTAACTATCCATTTTTACCAATGAATATAGAAATGTTTTTGAAAAACAAAAAGGGGATAAGAGATTTTTATAGCTTATTTTGTAAAAATGATACTATTTCAACAGGTAAAAAAAATGGGATGATATATTTCAATTTGATGATGAAGTTTGGAAAAAATATATAAAATGCCATTTAAAATTACGAAAAATATCAAATTACAGTGGTTCCAGTACAGAATTAATCAGCACATTTTGACAACTAATGCATATTTGTTTAAGGCAGGAATAGAAGATAGCCCTTACTGTGAACTGTGTAAACTAGAAATAGAGACAATTGAGCCTGTATTATGGGAATGTGACAAAGTACAAAATCTTTTACAAAATTTTGAGTTCTTATTAGATGCATTGATTATTCCATTTGATTATAATAAACAAACATTTCTTTTTGGTTTTACAACTATAATGGACTTAATAAAAGTGACAATAGTATTATTTTGATAATAAAACAGTATATATACAAGGCAAGATGTCTTAAAGTGCCTTTATCTATACAAGGAATTAAAAGTTCAATTGAAGAACAGTACAGTATTCAAAAATATATTGCAAATAGTAAAGACGAAATATATCTCAATATGGCACTCAAACCTATCTGTGAACAAGGTATGACACTCCAACCTATCTGTGAAATAGATATGACACTCCGACCTATCTGTGAACTAGATATGACATTCAAACCTATCTGTGAACAAGGTATGACACTCCAACCTATCCGTGAGCAAGATATGACATTCCAACCTATCTGTGAACAAGGTATGACATTCCAACCTATCTGTGAACAGGGTTTGACACTCTAACCTATCCGTGAACAAGATATGACACTCCAACCTATCCGTGAACAAGATATGACATTCCAACCTATCTGTGACCAAGATATGACACTCCAACTTATCTGTGAAATAGATATGACACCCCGACCTATCTGTGAACAAGATATGATATGACATTCCAACCTATCTGTGAAATAGATATGACACTACAACCTATCTGGGGAATTCCCCCTGACATTCCAACCTATCTGTGAGCACTCCAACCTATCTGTGAACAAGGTATGACACTCCAACCTATCTGGGGAATTAGATATGACATTCCAACCTATCTGTGAACTAGATATGACACTCCAACCTATCTGTTAACAAGATATGACACTCCAACTTATCTGTGAAATAGATAAAGCACTCCAACCTATCTGTGAACAAGGTATGACATTCCAACCTATCTGTGAACAAGGTTTGACACTCCAACCTATTCGTGAACAAGATATGACATACCAACCTATCTGTGAACAAGGTTTGACACTCCAACCTATCCGTGAACAAGATATGACACTCCAACCTATCTGTGAACAAGATATGACACTCCAACCTATCTGTTAACAAGATATGACACTCCAACTTATCTGTGAAATAGATAATGCACTCCAACCTATCTGTGAACAAGGTATGACATTCCAACCTATCTGTGAACAAGGTTTGACAATCCAACCTATTCGTGAACAAGATATGACATACCAACCTATCTGTGAACAAGGTTTGACACTCCAACCTATCTGTGAACAAGATATGACACTCCAACCTATCTGTGAACTAGACATGACACTCCAACCTATCTGCGAACAAGATATGACACTCAAACCTGTCTGTGAACAAGGTATGATACTCCAACCTATCTGTGAAATAGATATAACACTCCAACCTATCTTTGAACTAGATATGACACTCCAACCTATCTGTGAACAATATATGACACTCAAACCTGTCTGTGAACAAGGTATGACACTCCAACCTATCTGTGAAATAGATATGACACTACAACCTATCTGTGAAGAAGGTATGACACTCCAACCTTTCTGTGAACAAGGTATGACACTCCAACCTATCTGTGAACAAGATATGACACTCCAACCTTTCTGTGAAATAGATATAACACTCCAACCTATCTGTGAACTAGACATGACACTCCAACCTATCTGTGAACAAGATATGACACTCCAACCTATCTGTGAACTAGATATGACACTCCAACCTATCTGTGAACAAGATATGACACTCCAACCTTTCTGTGAAATAGATATAACACTCCAACCTATCTGTGAACTAGACATGACACTCCAACCTATCTGTGAACAAGATATGACACTCAAACCTATCTGTGAACTAGATATGACACTCCAACCTATCTGTGAACAAGATATGACACTCCAACCTATCTGTGAACAAGATCTGACACTCCAACTTATCTGTGATCTAGACATGACACTCCAACCTATCTGTGAACAAGATATGACACTCAAACCTATCTGTGAACTAGATATGACACTCCAACCTATCTGTGAACAAGATCTGACACTCCAACTTATCTGTGATCTAGATATGACACTCCAACCTATCTGTGAACAATGCATGACACTCCAACCTATCTGTGAACAATGTATGACATTCCAACCTATCTGTGAGCAAGGTAAGATTACATCAACTTCTCTATGAACAATGTATTGGACCGTCACCAGTGATACCAAATAGGGTGCCAGCCAACAGTCGAGGTTAATGCCTTACTACCGAGCAGCAAGGACAGTGATGCAAGAACACCTATGTTTATATAAATTTCCCTTTATGGAGATTAATGTGCCTCTCGTCGAATCCCTAATGTCCCTAAATACATTAGCTTTGCAAAGCAGATCCTGACAGAGACCAGGTAAGCCTTGGCCCAATGGAGTAGTGTAAACCTCGGGGAAGCAGCCTCCAATGGGGTGATACATCGACAGCAGCGCTAGCGTTACCGGATTGTTTAACACGGCGGCTAAAGTAAATGGTTTAGGATCAATTATCAATCTTATGCCTGAATAAATACGTAACGGGCACCTGCTTCACGACCGAGAAACAATTAGAAAGACGACTTTTCCCCCCAATATTCTTGTGGGAGAATTTCATGAGAGTGAAGAAATAAATATCTATATACGTGTTGCCGGAGAGATAATACGTTTCCCCCTTTTTTCCTTCTGGGAATAATATGTTTTTGAAAATAGCGTGACTAGTCCATATATTTGGAGACTCCTTAGGTATAGGACGTATTTATAAGCTCTCAGCAATGCGCTAGTGTAGTTTGCTTAGCTTGCCTTTACTGTAACTTATTCTTCTCCACGTTGAATTATACTACCTATATTGTCTATACAGAAGCACAAGGAACTGGAGACGAATTTAAACATTTTTACTGCAAGATAATGGCCCATACGCACCACAACACTTAACCGAATTTGTTTTCAGCTGATATATCTTCCTATCCTTTAGCCATACGTGCCTTTGTAATACATACTTACGTACAACTTCGTACAACGAAGGCAGCTGCTATTCTACTAATAACACTTGTTGGTAACTATTGCGTGTGCCTACTGTTCTATACCAATGGTAGTGCATGTTGTTCAACTGTTCTTTGTGTTCTACAATGTAACTCTTCGACCTGGCAAATGCTTTGCCTTTTAGGGACAATACAAAAACTTTTTCATTTTACTTGTCTCCTTCCTTCTGCCTTCTGTAACTGTATAGTAATTGACTATTGAGCACGTAGTTGTATAACGTCGGTCATTGCCACAGGTTACAAAGGGGTATATTTAGGTAATTTATGTTTTACTTTTCATAAGTAAGTATAATTGTGACTTACAATGCTAGAGGTATGATTCACTGTTTAAAAGCCTGTTCTAAATTATCGGATTATCTAGATAGGTACATGTACGACCTTTTTACCAGTGAATTACATAGCCCGGGATTTGTGCATGCAAGTCATCTTTCCACGCTGAAAAAAACAAACTATGCGATCGTCATCACGACCTTGCCAGCGAAGATATTTCTTTGTCTATGTTGAGAGAATTTCCGGTTTTGACTTAGGTCGTTGGTGACCAACATACTTTCTAAATTGGACTAATGACATGATGACTGATCACATGTGGTGAAGTGAGGGTACTCTTCCTGATCATGTGTGGTGAGTAAGGGCACTCTTCCTGATCACGTGTGGTGAAGTATGGGTACTCTTCCTGATCACGTGTGGTGAAATAAGGGTACTCTTTCTGATCACGTGTGGTGAAGTAATGGTACTCTTCCTGATCTCGCGTGGTGAAGTAAGGGTACTCTTCCTTTTCACGTGTGGTGAAGTAAGGGTACTCTTCTTGATCACGTGTGATGAAGTAAGGGTACTCTTCCTGATCACGTGTGGTGAAGTAATGGTACCCTTCCTGATCATGTGTGGTGAAGTAAGGGTACTCTTCCTGATCACGTGTGGTGAAATAAGGGTACTCCTCCTGATCACGTGTTGTGAAGTAATGGTACTCTTCCTGATCACGTGTGGTGAAGTACTGGTACTCTTTCTGATCACCCAATTAATTGTCTTTCATGTTACCCGGATATTGTCTATGTGTTGACCATGTTATACTATGTGTAATTTGTCCCTGTGTATGTTGTTATATATTTTGTCCTTGTGCGTTGATTGTGTGGTACAGATTGTCCATGTGACTTGACGTTTCTGTATCGTACTTGTTCGTCGACGCTGTGGTACATTTTTTTACCACTGATTCCACAAGGGCGACACATTAGTCGCCTCTCACGATGACACGCCGTGTGAACCTGCATGAGAGGTTGGCTAGGTTGTCCTTGATGGGTTGAGATCGTGGTGTACGTTAGTCTATTGTACTTTGTACATGACCAGTCTTACATGTACCACATGGATGTGCACGTGCAGGTATGCTGGTGTTCACATCTACAGTGTATGCTCTATAATGTTAATGTCACGTGCACCAACACATGTACTGACGACAAAATCCCTTCAGAATGTACTTTTATAACTGCAATTTTTTCCCATATGTTTATAATAATTATACATGCATAAATAAACGCTTGATCTACGTAGATGCTGTACCTACACTTAACATTCAAAGAGTGTAAGAGTGTGTATGAGAGCTGCAGTGTCGTAAAATCATCGTAAACCCGTGTGTGTGTGTCAACTGGAAAACCGCCTGTTATTGTGACTTAACAACCGATGTCAATTTAACAGAGTAGACCTCCATGCATTGGAGAAAAACAAGTACAGCAGCCCAAGTCCCCCTCCCAATCTCCTCTCCTCTTCAAAACGCTGTGCTTTATAGAGCAAAGCAATTGACAATACTGCAGACGTCGCAATAACGCTATGAAAATGAAGTGATTGATCAAGGAGATTTGGGAAATGTTTCGGCATGTTATTTTCTAAAATCATGATTATTCTCCCTTCCCTTCACCCTCACCTTCCCTTCCCCTACTGCAAAATTTACACATGAATGCATTCCAGTGCGCCCCATACTATCACAGCTTAAAATTATGACCATGGTCATAGTCATATGGTGTAGACATTTTGTTCAAAGCGTTTAGGTTTGAACAGTGATTGTTCTAACGCAAATTCTATATTTTATGAATGTGTTGTTTCAATAATGGTGTCCTGCTATTAAATTATAATCGATTTTCTTTAAACGAATAGACTTTTCAATAGGCATTTCGTTTTTATAAATCCCCAAGTAAATGATATATTTTGTCATTTTGTCTTTAGGGAATACTATAGGGTTTGATATGGTTGTGTAAATGCAAAATTTCCAATAAAATGAAGCTTACTTTGAATCATTCCGGAACTAGATATATCCAAAGGATTTCAACATTTGTCGAAGTAAAGCACAATTGAAAATACCGCATTAGTTTATAATCTTCGTGCAAACAAAAGAGATGTGTGTCCTAGTTCGGATTATTGACACACATGGACACCACTGTTGCATTTGTTAACCGATATTTCATAGCACGAAATCGACAACGATTAGCCAACGCGATCACTCATAGTTATGAATTCTTTGTTGAGCGTGCAGGCTTTTGCTGCTTCTTAAAGTATCAAGGATGAAAAACCTCGGACGGTAACATCGGGGACTCACTTATCGTAAATCCTCATTACAACTCAAAAGAAAATGGAACAAAGTCAATAAAGTCAAAACACGCATCGAAATAGCTTGCTCAGTGACGGGAGTAAAACCCAAGGCTATTGTAGATAGCCGTGCGGTAACGCTAGCACTCACACTTAAACAGGTTAGCTGGTTAAAAACACAGACAGAAAAATAGGGCTGGCTTCTCAACAAAATTAAAAATTAAAAATATACAAGAATAGACGATTCTATTTGCTTTCCAACCAAAGGAACAATTGGACTGAAATTTGAATACGTATGAATGTGCCGATAGGAGTCGCAGTCACGTTTTGGTAGTAAAATGATCATCATATTGAGTTTTTCAACACAAGACTGTCCGCAAGCGTTTAAGTTAGTTATAGAAACACTTCCATAAATCCTTGAGGTATATTAACTTGAATTTCCTTAGAGAAATTACATGTATAAAAACAAAACAAAATGTATGGTTTCCATGATATGATGACGCGTGTTTCTGAAAGCGTTTTGGCGCACCAATAAGTCATAATAACGTTATGAATGGAAGGCAATAGAAATACAAATAGGATTCCTACAGTAAACACCTATTAACCTGGTGAACTGTTCAATCAATTGCCACAATTCTCAACACCTCATTTTATAACACTTGGATCAAGTGGATCAAACTGTCACTAAAACCTATCTTCTGTCTGTGACTAGTAACACAAGCCAAATCTAGTGAGAACATGTAAGGAAAAGGACGTGTGAACTTTTTTTTATAAGAAGTCATTAATACAGAAACTATTTTTCATATTCATTTGAATCTCAGTTTTTTGATAGTTTCCGTGAGAATTCGGCAAACTTTTACGAATATCGGCTGGATATTTCGTTCCTAACCTCCAAATTAAAGGAAGTAAACGAAGAGCTACATGTTAGGTGGATGGGATAGACTGGCCAGGCTCTCAGTGTAGCATATATGCCTCACTATTGCTGTTACGTGTCCTTGAAAAAATGGCCATAGTGACACCACTTCTACTTAGTTACCGACAGTAAAGAGGAGATAACAAATTACGCCCTGGTTCTCATTAGGACACTCGTTTGTCGAGTATGATCAAATCTATGTCGCCTTAAGCTCAAAGCATAATTCTCAATTATGTCTTCTTCATAGAAGCTGTTGGCTACCCACAGTGAAGTGGTTTCACCTGATGAATACAGTTCTGTGCGAAGAATAGATTTGCTTGTAACTATTTGCACATGCTTGATGCACTGTTGCTGTGACGTACCTGCTTATATGTGTAGCTGTCGGCTTTCTGAAGTCAGCAAGTAGCGTTGTTCTTACTCTCACAAATACACTCTTTGTGTTGTCACTAACCGAGTTTTCGGTGTGCGGACATGTTTCTTTTTTTTTAGCTGACCCAGATTTGCATGACGGATATTGTCGATAAAGAAGAAAAAGCTTACCCTTCGGAACACCTTGTCTTATTATCTCAGTAACTTTTCAGGGATATCTATGCAATATTTCCTTTGTTCATCATTTGCCCTAGTGTTTTTCGCGTTTGAGTCCGAATTAATCATTGTTTTATGTACACTACACTATTCTCCTGTTTTCTGCAAAATCTGACATATGGTTGAAATAAATATGAAAGTCAGTAGAAATAACATCTCAATAATCTGCTTATACATTTTCTCAATGAAGCCTGCTTATACCAGTCACTGGACAGAATTACATTGATCATGACATTTGATTGGACGTCAAAATCACATGTCAATTTTGTTGTCATTGCCACACCCAAATTTGTCTCATTTCTAGATTTGTGTTCTTTTTTTTTGGGGTGAAATGTCCTCGCAATAGCAAGGATCATTTGAGGATATCAATAACACATCTAATGAGCATTAGATACACCCGCCCTAACAAACGTCAGGAAGTAACGTCTTATAAACCAATTAATGTATTACACACATATACCGGCTACATGTACCGTATTGCAACTGACCTTACATTTAACGATTCTATACGTGTCGTTTGCTTTTCGTGACATTTTCTGTTCCTTTTACTGGGCATGCCACTTAACCGAAAGTATGATAGGACAATCAAGCTGTAGCGATGCACTTTAGTCTCCGAATGTCGCCTATTTTATACTACGTCAAAACAAAAATACAGCGTATACCTCGTATAGGTTCTTCGCTAGGAAAGACAAAGTTTAAGTGTATTATAACTTCAGAATGATTTTCAATTGACATTTTGCTAAGATGATTTGGACATGTCTACCCATTCCTTTTCTAGAAAAGGTCCCCGTATGACGGGGAAGCAGGTGCCCTTTCCTTCTAATTGAGAGAGAGACAAGAATGGCTGCCAATTACTGTGGTCAGGTATACACGACGTACGCAAGGTTTAATTAATTTCCTCTGCAGAACCCAAACATGTTACGAAAGGTGCTAATTTATTTATTTTGAGCGGAATGAGAAATGGTCGAGGCTGGCTTCCATTACGTAAGTGTCACAAGACTCGCCCAGACGCTCGCGTATGACTCTGTTAAACGGTGGTTGGCTTAAACATCATTCCGCCCTCTGTAATCGGCATACATTGGTATCGTAAAGATTAGATTGAAGGCGTGAAAAGCCATACCATTTTGGTTAGTGTTGTTTGGCAATAATCTTATTGATACAGGTCAGAACAACATCTTCACAAATCATAATTATACATAAGTCAATTAGATAAGGCGGCTCTGTCGATTGGTGATCCATTATATTCTGCTGAACTGACAAGGTCGGGTCAAGATTACATCAGTTTTTGACGCTCACTTTATTGTTTGCTTCACGCAATTATATGTTCAGGGTCAGTTAAACAGTCAACAGACCTCAACATGAGATTTTAATTTGTATGATCTAATTGTACCTATATTTCGCTAGAGAGATATATTTACGCAGTAAGATTATCGGCGTCCTATGGATGAGTATTCTCCTGCGTTTTAACTCCATCTACAATATGCATTATGCTTTGAAATACAGGAATTTGTTTTTTCCTTAATGGATCTCAGGTTCTTCCCACAGATAGTGTTTTCCAAAAGTGTATCAAGTGATATATTGAACATTTGGCCAAGGAAATGGGAGGCGAACATTTTTTCAATTTGCATTGGCACAAACACATATACGCCAACAAATCACCTATGGTATCCGGTTTGAATCTCTTTGGATTAACATTTCAATCATCAATAAACAGCCTCGAATTTTTCGCTAGAGTTATGTAGTTTTCTTCGTTTGATAATCCAAAATGCATTGTAACTCGAAGAGAACATCTTACTGAATACGATAAAGATATTGGTTATATCAAACAATATGTTATCCTCTGATACATGTAGGTCTTGTTGTTAATATAAAAATCAAATAACATATACAATGTGTGTTATATTGATTAAAAACTGCTTTATTTTACACGTATGTCTAATGTTACATTGTATATAGTTAACAATAAAAGGTGTGACATGCCATATGTTACATTATAATATAAGAAGTAATATATTTAACCGGGAGTTTTCATGATAAATTGTGTATAAACTGTATTTCATATAATAGATATGTTGAAAGAAATGTACTTTATATTGTACTACACGCATTAGATGTGTTTAGTATTACCTTGTATATAAACGTACAGTATATCCAATTATATATCTGATCTAAGTTGATAGATAAGATAAGACACCTGAGGGGTCGCTAGAGTACAGTGTGTATCAGAACGGCAATGGTATATGTACAACAAGCTGAGAACAAGATCACCTTAACCGTCAACATTCATTGTCTTACTAATCGGCTTCCTCTCTATATAAGCTGACACCCAGGTCTTTAATTAAAACATAAACTCGTCCTGGGACTTTAAGTAAGAAACCAATGTGTCGAAATCAATTTAACCGAATCTTCCTCTTTTTTTTTAAGGCTTCCTGTTGGTATCTCGGAACACCTTACGGTAATTAGTACAAGGATATACGCCTGGAGCTGCCCGACTGGGATCGGTGCCATCCTGTCGGTTAATTTGCGATGTGACAGCTGAGTTTATCGTCTCGGACGTGCTGGAACTGGCTGTCAAACACGTTATTGCTAAATAGGCAAAGGTGCCTTTGGTATTGTTTAATCTCAACATTGGAGGAATAGGCATGTTTTTGCAGAAGATGTGTACTCAATTTGTGGGTCATTTTTTATGAAGAATTTTTTTCTCAACTGCATTTTACTACTAGCTTATCTCCCCCTAGTTTAGAACTTAGGGTCTGGTCAAATCTGGAAAAACACTCTCCGGAATAGTGGTGAGTGCAAAAAGGTCCAGCCCATATTACAAATATTGGGGGATTGGGTAGGAGGGGGTTCCTTAATCTGTGTTCATATGGTCTTGGCTAGACAGAGCCTTTTTTTTTTAATTACGTTGGATATGTCCTGAACATGGATGAAGCTATGGCAGGCCGTTTGAGTTTTTATCCATTTAATCTAGAATCAGACATCCAAGTGATCATTTTTTTCTTTCTTAATAATTCAATATTTAAGAGAAGGGGTCCAGCCTACTATTTGTAGGCGTGTCTTATTTTTAGGTGGTAAAACTATTAGTAGGCGTGATTCCTTTTAGGTGATAATACTATTTGAAGGTGTGAAAACCTTTTTAGGTGATAATACAATTTGTAGGTGTATATACTTTTTAGATGGTGATACTATTAATTTTGTAGGTGTGTATACTTTTTAGATGGTGATACTATTTGTAGGTGTGTATACTGTTTAGATAGAAATACTATTTGTAGGTGTGTATACTTTTTAGGTAATGATACTATTTGTAGGTGTGTATACTTTTTAGGTGGTAAAACTATTTGTAGGTGTGTATACTTTTTAGATAGAACTACTATCTGTAGGTGTGTATACTTTTTAGGTGGTAATACTATTTGTAGGTGTGTATACTTTTTAGGTGATGATACTATTTGTAGGTGTGTATAAGTTTTAGATGGTGATACTATTTGTAGGTGTGTATACCTTTTAGGCGATGTTACTATTTGTAGGTGTGTATACTTTTTAGATGGTGATACTATTTGTAGGTGTGTATACTTTTTAGATAGAAATACTATTTGTAGGTGTGTATACTTTTTAGGTGGAAATACTATTTGTAGGTGTGAAAACCTTTTTAGGTGATAATACAATTTGTAGGAGTGTATACTTTTTAGATGGTGATACTATTTGTAGGTGTGAATACTTTTTAGATAAAAATACTATTTGTAGGTGTGTATACTTTTTAGGTGGAAATACTATTTGTAGGTGTGAAAACCTTTTTAGGTGATAATACAATTTGTAGGAGTGTATACTTTTTAGATGGTGATACTATTTGTAGGTGTGAATACTTTTTAGATAGAAATACTATTTGTAGGTGTGTATACTTTTTAGGTGATGATACTATTTGTAGGTGTGTATACCTTTTAGATGGTGATACTATTTGTAGGTGTGTATACTTTTTAGGTGATAATACTATTTGTAGCTTTGTATACTTTTTAGATGGTAATACTATTTGTAGGTGTGTATACTTTTTAGGTGGAAATACTATTTGTAGGTGTGAAAACCTTTTTAGGTGATAATACAATTTGTAGGAGTGTATACTTTTTAGATGGTGATACTATTTGTAGGTGTGAATACTTTTTAGATAGAAATACTATTTGTAGGTGTGTATACTTTTTAGGTGATGATACTATTTGTAGGTGTGTATACCTTTTAGATGGTGATACTATTTGTAGGTGTGTATACTTTTTAGGTGATAATACTATTTGTAGCTTTGTATACTTTTTAGATGATAATACTATTTGTAGGTGTGTATACCTTTTAGGTGGAAATACTATTTGTAGGTGTGAAAACCTTTTTAGGTGATCATACAATTTGTATGAGTGTATATTTTTTAGATGGTGATACTATTTTTAGGTGTGTATACTTTTTAGGTGATAATACTATTTGTAGCTTTGTATACTTTTTAGATGATAATACTATTTGTAGGTGTGTATACTTTTTAGGTGGAAATACTATTTGTAGGTGTGAAAACCTTTTAGGTGATAATACAATTTGTAGGAGTGTATATTTTTAAGATGGTGATACTATTTTTAGGTGTGTATACTTTTTAGATGGTGATACTATTTTTAGGTGTGTATACTTTTTAGATGATAATACAATTTGTAGGTGTGTATACTTTTTAGGTGGAAATACTATTTGTAGGTGTGAAAACCTTTTTAGGTGATAATACAATTTGTAGGAGTGTATATTTTTTAGATGGTGATACTATTTGTAGGTGTGTATACTTTTGAGATAGAAATACTATTTGTAGGTGTGTATAAGTTTTAGATGGTGATACTATTTGAAGGTGTGTATACCTTTTAGGTGATGTTACTATTTGTAGGTGTGTATACTTTTTAGGTGATGATACTATTTGTAGGTGTGTTTACTTTTTAGATGGTGATACTATTTGTAGGTGTGTATACTTTTGAGATAGAAATACTATTTGTAGGTGTGTATAAGTTTTAGATGGTGATACTATTTGTAGGTGTGTATACCTTTTAGGTGATGTTACTACTTGTAGGTGTGTATACTTTTTAGGTGATGATACTATTTGTAGGTGTGTTTACTTTTTAGATGGTGATACAATTTGTAGGTGTGTATACTTTTTAGATAGAAATACTATTTGTAGGTGTGAAAACCTTTTTAGGTGATAATACAATTTGTAGGTGTGTATACTTTTTAGGTGATGATACTATTTGTAGCTTTGCTTTTTAGATAGAAATACTAACTATTTGTAGGTGTGTATACTTTTTAGGTGATGATACTATTTGTAGCTTTGTATACTTTTTAGATGATAATACAATTTGTAGGTGTGTATACTTTTTAGATAGAAATACTATTTGTAGGTGTGAAAACCTTTTTAGGTGATAATACAATTTATAGGTGTGTATACTTTTTAGATGATAATACTATTTGTAGGTGTGTATACTTTTTAGATGGTGATACTATTTGTAGGTGTGTATACTTTTTAGATAGAAATACTATTTGTAGGTGTGAAAACCTTTTTAGATGATAATACTATTTATAGGTGTGTATACTTTTTAGATAGAAATACTATTTGTAGGTGTGAAAACCTTTTTAGGTGATAATACAATTTATAGGTGTGTATACTTTTTAGGGGTGGTAAAACTATTTGTAGGCGTGTATACTTTTTAGGTGATAATACTAGTTGTAGGTGTGTATACTTTTTAGGTGATTAAACTATTTGTAAGTGTATACTTTTTAGATGATAATACAATTTGTAGGTGTGTATACTTTTTAGATGGTAAAACTATCTGTAGGCGTGTTTACTTTTAGATAGAAATACTATTTGTAGGTGTGTATACTTTTTAGGTGGTAAAACTATTTGTAGGGTGTATACTTTTTAGGTGATAGTACTAGTTGTAGGTGTGTATACTTTTTAGGTGATTAGACTATTTGTAAGTGTATACTTTTTGGATGATAATACAATTTGTAGGTGTGTATACTTTTTAGGTGGTAAAACTATTTGTAGGCGTGTACACTTGTTAGGTGGTAAAACTATGGGCGTGTATACTTTTTAGGTGGAAAAACTATTTGTAGGTGTGTATACTTTTTAAATAGTAATACTATTTGTAGGCGTGTATACTTTTAAGGTGATAAAACTATTTGTAGGCGTGTATACTTGTTAGGTGGTAAAACTATAGGCGTGTATACTTTTTAGATGGTAAAAAACTATTTGTAGGTGTGTATACTTTTTAGATAGTAATACTATTTGTAGGCGTGTGTACTTTTTAGATAGTAATACTTTTTATAGGAAATATGTATACTGTATGAAGATTATATGACAATTGTAATTTTTTTGTCTGTTATTTGTAAAACCTAGACTTTGGTATTTAATATTCAACCACGCGCATTGCAAAGTTATGAAAACACACTTAAGCCACTGTCTAACATCCCGTCACTGATCTAATCTTTTGACCACACTTTTACTCATGAGATTACATCAATCATTCTCTACACTATGGTCTAGATAAGTTGGCCGCTGATTTGTCTTTTGGTACTATTTAATCGTTGATTTATTTATACGCGAGGATAAAAAGTTTCCAACTTAACTGTGTTTAAGTAATAGCACTTTGTGAGTATGCTCTGTAACGTCAGAACTCGTCATATTTAAAGATTCTTTTTTCTACTCCGTTGCTACATCGTAATTTCATGTTATATCTTCGATATTCCAACAAAACTAACAAAATCTAAATGTTTATTCTATGGTATTTGTTGTCTTTATGTCATCAGGATCGTTACTTTAGTGATTAGAATGATATACTCAGCAGGAGATAAATTATCCTATATTTCTATTGTGAAGTATATCCATCGCCTAAGATTCATGGATATTTACTGGTATATTTTTATTGTGGCCCTGTAGAGCGTGAAACATCCGCTTATAGGACCCGATAGCAGCATCAAAATGGGTATGTGTTTTATGATGACTGGATTCTGAGACGATTCTCAATCTATCATGCAAAGCAACGAAACATTAATCGGACTGCGGTATGGATCCACATGAAATCTGCTCAAACCATCGTGGTAGTCTCTCCCCATGGTGATCGTATTTGACACGTGCAGGTCGAGCGGCAAAGTTTTGATGACGACATAGATTGATACATTACATAAAGTATAGACACAGCAATGCTGATTGGTCTGTAATTTAAGGATGTAGTGGAGAGAATAAAGATAAACTGGTGTCGTCGGGAGATCAATACCTACACCAATTTACTTTAGGTTCGGAACTGTAACGTTGGCTGGAAAAAATCCCAATTGTCAACGTCAATACCAGAAAAAGGTATCCAATGTGATTTCGGTAGCGGGAACGTTCGCAGGGGCCGCGGTGGACAAGTGGTGAAGGCGTCTAACTAGCCTTCCACCTAACCCTATATCAATTTCACATTTCATTCACAATTGTAGGGATTAATGTATGCCATCCGGTGAAGCCCAAATAGAAATTCTCGCATCGTTGACCTAATAAACGTTTGTAACGAAAGTCCCGAGAACAACGAAGGCCATAATACATAAGTACGAGAATTATACGACGGAGATCAAACGGGACTGACCTCAATCCTTCTCTCTTTCTGTCGTATTTTCGCATCCTCGTCGTCTTACTGTCTTGTTCTCGCTCTGCTGTCGTCGTATCCGTGCTCCCTCGCCGCCGTCCTGTTGTCGCGGTCTTGCTTCTTCCTCGTGGTCGTATATGTTTGTGTTATTGCTCTCTTGCCATCGTCATTTCGTTGTTTCGCTCACTCACAAAGAGTAGAAATTTGGAGTGAGGTAGGTAGAATTGTTATCAAATCCTTGTCGGGTATGATATCGCTGATATGACTGCAGAGGTTGAAAGGAATCACGCTTTAGATATAGACAGTATCAATGCAAAAACCTAGAGGTTACAGTAAGTATCTTATCCTGGTCGGAATTAGTGTAGGAAGTTCGCGGTACGGAATCAGTGCAGGAAGTTCGCGGTACGGAATCAGTGTAGGAAGTTCGCGGTACGGAATCAATGAAAGTGTTCTTGGTTTTGAATTAATGTAGGAAATTCAGAGTATGCAATCTGCGTATGGAATTCGCGGTAAGGAATCGGCGCAATGAGTTCTTCATTCGCAATCAGTGTATTGTGTTCTTTGTATGGATTACATGTATTAAATCAATGTATGGAGTTCGTTGTATGGAATCAGTGTACGGTTTTCGCGGTTCGAAATAGTGTATGGAGTTAACGGTACCGAATCTGTGTCTAGAGTTAGCGGTATGAAATCAGTGTATTGAGTAGGTCGGGGAATTGACTGAGTAAGTGGCCCTAGATGTGTTTACAAGTCTTGCCAGTTGTTTAGTCGTAAACGTCTAGTGGACGAGTAGATGAGGGGTGCGAGAGGTGCTCAGACAAGTAATTTACTGCCTTTACGGACGTTCCAGCAGCACCACTGTTTCATGTCGGCTTTCTCTACGTCACAATTGTAGGTATATATGAGTGTGTATACATGGAGAGTCTGCTTTATTACAGGATCAGAGAGAAGTTTTAATCCGTGTGCGTGATGGCGACTTGAACAAAACATAGGTCTTCCGCCACATGTCATAGAATGGGGCATGACCAGAAGGCTTATTGCCAGGAACTTGCTCAATGGCCGACCTTAAATCGAAAAAGGACACGCACGTTGTGGGGGAAATGTACGTACATGTAACGTAGCGTCAGACTGAGAGTTGTAACGTGATGTTGACTTGAGATGTTGTTTCCACTAACCACTATCTCCACCACGCCAAACGTCTATCTAAGGCCGAAGCACATAATTTGCACGACTCCAGACAAAAAGATGAATATGCCTTGCATAAGTCTATATGATAATTAAAATCTGAACTCTTTCTCTTGAATGAACAAGAAAAGTGTGTGGTTGGAGTGGCACTATTCCTCTCCCGCGATGACAAGACGTCGGTAATAGCTATGCGTTCTACATTTATTTTATCTTAATTTATAAAAAAAAGTTTAAAGTGAGTATAGATTTTTCTAGTCTGTCATGCAAGTTGAATCTGCTTCACGCGATTGAAAGCGTAAAGAGACCGCGTTCCCGGACTGAAGCGTCCCGCTGATGGAGCTGTCGGTCCACCAGATGTACGTGCAATGTTCATGCGTGATTCTGCGTGTGATGGAGCAGCTAATGTCTAGGCAGGAAGGCAACACGCTAAAAATAATACAAAAACGCCAAAACGCCAGGTACACAGAGTTATGAGCATTTTATAGGTTTACTATATAGACTGCAACTTAACGTAATGTAGCAATCACATTTTATTGTGATGTATAACCTGTTTTAATATTTACTGCCGTTACAGTAGGACTATTAAGCCGAAGCACTCAAGGTTTAGCCGCCATATAAGGCTTTAACAGGGCACATGTCTGCACAAATGCGCCTTGATTCATGGTTACCTCCAAGGTCACATCATCGCCTGTCGTTGAACAATCTGTTAAAAATGTGTCGACTGGTCAATGTTATCGGACGTTACAAAGACGATGTTTTTTTCCTGGAACGATAAAGACACCGGACACCATCGCGTTCCGGTTTTTGTGCGTTTCATTACTTAGATATTTCCTCTTCCGGTGTTTTGGGAAGAAGCCAAGGGAAATGGCTTCTCAGTTATTGCGGGCCATCATCTAATGCATGTTTGAGTGACACCAACTCGTGGTCATTGTCAGATTGTATGGCGTACGGTTACGTCTCTCGGCCCAGTCTGTAGCATCACCGCGCTCTCGGGAGTCACGTCCTACATGGCATGTCGGACTGGTATATATGTCAGTACTAATATGGTGTGTGGGTCCAGATGCCGAGCCATCATTGCAGGAAGACGTCTGATCCCTGTCCCATGGGTTCCGCTACACAGTGGGCGTGGCCACGACCGTCCGGCTACTTTTTATCGTGATATCGTAATCTCGCGGGCAAGTGCGCGTCTCTGTCATGTGATCAGATAGTTACAAATGTAGTGCATGTTTCCAAGAAAAGCACGTAAGGTAGATGGTTATGATTGCACTTCTTTTAAAACACAAAATGGCGATACCTCAAACACTGTATCTGTTAATGCGATTTTGCATGCACATTAATATCATACATGTATATAGCGGTCAACAGCAATGGTCTGTCAAAAAGCTGATATATCCAAAACATTCTTATATATACTTTTGTAGCTCCGCGACCACCCGAACAATTTTATTGTTTGACATGTGATCTATTTGGTTCATTAACATACTTATACTACACAGTTTCGAATATAAGTAACCATGTGATAGGTAGGCGTGTATCGGTAGTAACACTAGAGGTCAAAGATCTAGAGAGAAAAGAAAACCAAAGTACGGAACTAGGAACTTTAGAAAACAGAACCATTTCCGCGCTAAAATGCTGTTTCACTATAAGGTAAAACATGTTTAAAATGAACTGAAGAGGGTCACAAAGAAACACGAATACAGCGTCAATATAAGGATTAAAATACATTTTTTGACATTTGTCGTCTGCAGTTTCCCGTTCAACCATATCCAAAATGCGCTACCGCGCATCATGTTTGAACGAATTGTGTTTCATACTATCATAAATATTGAAAGATGCATTTTAATTATCAAATTTACAGAGAACATACGTAACTACGCCGTGCGAAGTATGTTTGTATCAGAAGCCCTAGTAACTTTATCCTGACAATACTAAAAATTGAGAATATTAGCTATCCAATCGTAATTTGCTTAAACCTGAAATCTCCACCCACTAAAAGGTATTTATTAAGTAGTCTAGTGAATCTTTTAAATGTGTCATCAGTTGATTCACTTTATCTTGATTATTTTTCTCAGAGACATTTTACTTTTTTGTTTTATTGTCGCACTTTTCGTATAAAGAAAAACGTGTCAGAGTAAAGAAGCAAACAGTACGACCTTAAACTTTTGTCAATGAGGACCCGTGACGTCATACTCACGTATCGAGCGTCGACATTCATCACGGAGCACGAGAGGACGGCGGTTTCACCTGTGTTGTAGGACACGTTTGTAGGACGTGGATTAAAAAATGGAATCTTTGTGCTGTCGTCTTCGGGAAAGGCTGAAAATAGATAAAACACGTGATCAACAGAAGGTCACACCCACGTTTAAATTGATACAGATTGTAGACCACATTTATACACACTACTGTTGCTGATTTAACGACAGGTGAAGTTATCGAACCCTGGGTAATTTGGGAGAGAGTTTTCAAGGACAAACGTATATAGTGTCGCTCAAGTTCATGCTACAAAGATAATTTATCGGTACGTCAATTCTTCATTGAAGGTTTATATTGATTGGCTGTTGAAATGTGTGAATATTTTTATACTTATATTTTAAAGCATACCTTTGACTTCAACCATTTTTACTTTTAAAACATTTTAATGAGTACCTTTGAAATATATCGTTTTACTTTATATTTTAATGGGTATTTCCGACAGAGATGATCGTTTTACTTTATATTTTAATGGGTATATCCGACAGAGATCGTTTTACTTTATATTTTAATGGGTACTTCCGACAGAGATCATTTTATGCGTAGTTTACGGTTTAAGCCGATTCTGAACACAGATATTTCATAAGAATAATGCGACGTTTGAACAGAAGTTCATTTTTTGATGTGCGTATATATATTGTAGGGGAGACTGGGGCATATTCGGTCCATTTTTATTAAAATTGTTCCGGATACATAATGTAGTATGCTATTCTTTTTAAACGTATGTGTATTTACAACATTTGTAAGAGAAAAAGCAATGCCTTTCATAATATAATCACAAAAGGGAAAAGAAATTGGATTGGATCGAACGAGCCCTGTCTTGGGGTAAGTTCGGAAATTCCGAACTTGCTCCGGCATAATGGGCATAACCTTCCCCAAACTGATATTAAATAAAGTCGTATGTTACAACAATACAAACGTAAATGCTAGACTTTTATTTATACCAACAAGGAAAGCTGTCAGTATGTTACACGTATGACATTAATAAGTAGTGATTCGGTTTACAGAAAATTCGCAAAACTAGCAAGAAGCGAGGTCATGATTTTCTTTCCACTATCCCAAACGCCCTTTTTTCGTGTGAATGTCCTGCCCAGTCAACTTTACTACTAAGATCCTCAAAGTTGTAAATGTTTGTTCATGGCCAAAACTATCAGGGTGACCGGACTAACCCCGGGGCCGAACTTGCCCCGGTCTCCCTTAGTTGTGCCGGTAGGAGATAAGCTTGCTTGATAACAAAGGATACCCTAACTGTACATTTTGTAAAATTTAACTTTTTTCAAAAGACGAAAAACTTAGTAATCATGTGTCTGTAGTACGTGTACAATCTTTACGGATACCGATTAGTATTAGTAAATGACCTGCCGTGTTTGTATTGATTTCCGAAAGTCAACAAATATTTTTTATAAAAAATCGATTCATCGGTTGCTCTGCTAGTCGTTCAAACAAGCCATTATCCAAACGTCTTACCACATGTACTATTGTAAGTAATATTAAGTTAGCGTAGTCCAGAAGTTCAACACATAGAACGTGAAATTGAAGAACTCAACAGATCTTTTAATCAGTCCTGAACATCATCTCCTCTATATTATCCACTCCATACACTTCCATACCTCATCACTAAAGGAAAGCCTTCGTTCTCTTGTTATCTTATTTTCAGACAGATGTATTGACGATGTTCGGTCGTTAAATAACAAGAGATGTATTAAGTACGTCTATTATATGCCCTAATGAACATAGGAATCAAAGACACTACAGACTCTTTTACATTAGCCGATTACCTCGATATTTATTTCCAACATGATCAACAGGGATGGCTTACAATTCAGCTGTAAAATAAGCGGAACGACTTCAATTTTCACATCGTGAACCTTCCCTTTCTTGATAGTTACACCACTTCATCGACAATCTACGGTGTATACATGTTGCAGCTAATCAAAATTGAATGGTTTATTCAGGATACCATTATTTCCATGACAGATTGCGGCAAGTGATGGATTAACGTACACCACTTGGTTTGGAGAAATGCTGGTTAATGAAGACTATGATTACCATTTTATCTGCGATATGAAGGTCATAGATTTGATAAAGCTCATTAGTACATATTTTGTTGGCCATGTTGTTACGTAGCAAGGAAATTTCTTGCATTTGACCTAGATTTACACGGCGGGTTGTCGATGAAATACGGTACGCAAACCCTTCCGGAACATCTGGTCTTATTCTCCTTGTACTTTTTAAAGATGTCCAATTTGTTTTTTCTTCTTTTTAGGTAATATGATCAATAAAGGATTTCTTGTGACATGCTGAGTTTTATTTTCCATTTTAATTATTATGAAAATACCAGCGATTCAATTTTTGCCTATGTCTTGTTTAGCTTACAAAGTTTGTACTATAGTTTACTAAAATAAAGGAATAATCAAAACTGTATTTTGATGTATTTTAGAAGTATATCGTGATAAAACTGTCGTATATGAAGTTTTACTGGCTACGTAGAACTTAGGATATATACAATGTACATATCTTATAAAATTTGTGCATCCAGTATATGCTATCTACTGCGATAAAGTAACCAATAAATAATTTTAAACAGAGCGGAATTCTCATATCAATAAATAATAAGATATTAATCTCCAGATTTGGTAAATGCGATTTAAAATGAGTTCTGTTTGCTTGATCCTATTTTGATATGTTTCGATTGTGACAATACTATAAACATTGTAAAGGAAAATGTTTGAAAAAGATGTTTAATAATAGACAATAGCATCGTCCTGAGATTTTCTTCTACACTGCTAGAAATCATGGGAGATTTTTCTTTTAGTGTCCACAAACACGCAAACGCGTGACTTGTTGACGCCCCTACATCTATTTTAGACATTAGAAGTGCGTCGGCCTAGCAGCCTATGGGCATATATATTGTCCATCGCAACCATACACGTGCATATGGTGTGTATGTAAATGTATTAGAGTTTTATTTAGAATTGTATCTTATTCTGATCTAGTAATTGTTAAACGATATCTTTGCCAATATAGCGGTATTCACTGAAGTATAAATGTACATGTATGATGTCATTATTGAGTGGGATGAGGTTAGGGGAGTGAATTTGAGAGTGACACGCCCCTATCAGCAGTGAAGTCCTTAAAGACAGGACGGTCGTATAAGCAGCGTGTTTCAGAGTGGCACGCCCCTTTTATAACGTAGCCAGTAACACGCATATGTTCAATTACCCTAACTCCATTTTCCACATTACAAAGTGTGGTATGCATATCAAAACCTTAAGCATTAAACTACAATGAATCTATATTGTTGGTATTGTCTAAACACTATTTTATTGGACGATCAATTTGCTGCTTTTCAAAGATGATTAAAGTACGCGATCGTTAAAGCGCCTTCGTTTCCCGGGTTTACGAGAGACATATCCATTGTCTTGACAATAAGAAGGTCGTATTGTTGGCTATCAACTGCGGTCTGTTGGAGGAGTATCTCGGGGATCTCGGACATCAAATCAATCTTGTCTGTGTAACACTAAAGTACATAGTCTATAGGTTCGCTTATTGGTCGTAATAAGCTCGAAAATAGATAAACAAAATGGCTATAAGTGTTCCATTGTCTTTATGTTTAGTTCGATTACATTCACTTCACCGCATGAATGTGTACCGCATTCTGTGTGGTAATGGCGGTTTGTATGAACGACTGGCGTCCTCTAAGTTGGGATGGCGTATTAAAGTGTTTCTCCCTCTATGTGGCGATTTCGGTTTGTATGAAAGTGTAAGCTTTTTGTGTTTTAAATTCACCCTCTGTGTGGTAATGGCGGTGTGTACGAACGTGTGGCGCCCTCTATGTTGCGATGGCGTATGAAGGTGTAGCGCCCTCTTGTGGCGATTTAGGTTTGTATGAAAGTGTAAGCTTTTTATTGTGCTTTCCATTCACCCTCTGTGTGGAAATGGCGGTTTATATAAACGCATGGCGCCCTCTATGTTACGATGGCCTATTAAGTTTTGGCGCCCTCTATGTGGCGATTTTTGGTTTGCACGAAAGTGTAGGATTTTATGTGCGTTTTTTTATCCACTGTGTGGTTATGGCGGTTTCTATTTAGTGTTCGTGACTGTTTTTCAACGTTAGCCTACAATTTGTATTTTATCATTTGACATTACAGTTTGTTACCCTAATTAATTATTAATTGATAACTCGGCTGTATTTTTTGCTACAACGGTATCGCAAACAGTAGTATAACGCACGCGCTTCTTAAAAATAAAGTACACCGTACTTGTTAAGGGCGTCAACTCCTATTAACCAATAGTCATATAACGTTTCGCCGCTCATCCTATTGACTTAAATTGGCTTTATTTAGGACTAATATGACTATTTATCGGTACTTAGTAGAACATTTTCGTTTCAAAATTGTTCCGAAACGTCTGTAGAAATGCAGCAAAAGAAAAGGTGCCTATACGCCACTGACTAGGGAGTAATTATGATGCTGTGGCACTGTTAAAAGAGAAATGGACATTTAGATATTGCAACTGACATTTTGAAAAACAGGTGAGATCGGGAAAACGACCGGATTAAGTCAAAGTGCATATCCTTGTGGCATGAAGTGGGTTCGTGGTAAACACTACAATGACCAATAGAACCATAGCTGTCACCTGCTCTTCTAGTTTTATCGCCTGTAAAACCCATTAAAATCACAAAAACAAACGAATACTGTACATGGTGTTTTCGGCATGGTATTTAAGTGAGGAAGCACTCAGTCGGAAGCAGATCCGCGCTATCGCAAGGAGACAAATGCATGTGCAACCACAAACCCTGCCACCAGCACCCATATATTAGGCATGGAGGCACGTCCTAAATGACCTTAGTTGTTACATATGTAATATAGGACATTAAACAAAATAAAACCAAACCAAACCAACCCATTCAAAACTGCCCTGCAGCCTCGTTTTCAGCGCCAACATCTTGTACGATGGAGCTGATGTGATCGACAGCATAGTTAATTTATTAGAGATATTTACATTAAAATCTATCTTAAACAGATCTGGAATATTTAACCTTACAGATTCTGTTTCAGACATTTCATATTTTGCCTTTCATTAATAAATGGCTAGGGAAAAAATGATCCGGCACAGAGTGTCTACGTGTCGCGGATTGGCGACAAGGGAATGAAGTCTTATGCAGTCTATCACAAAAAAATCGGTACAGATCCTACAGAATAATAACATCGTAGAGATTCGACACCGAACCCATTTTGGAGGGGTTGATAGCAATTTCATGACGGGCTTAACTTTGCATGAGCCATGCTGGTGAATTAGGCCAGCAGTGTTAGCATTTTCTTATCGGCGTTGGCGTCAATTGTTTTATAGTTTCAGCATTCAAAATATCGAACATCTAATAGAATAATCATTAAAGATATGAATCAATGAGACAAGTTTGAATGAATTCACGAACAACCAACATATTCTATGTGCTGCATATCGACGTACGCGTCCGAGAGGTTCCACAGGGAATCGTAAATATTGTTGAAATGGAACACATGGTAAAGGCTGAGGGAGATAGCACGTAAGACAATTATATCACCACTACAACTCCGCTACACAAGTAACGGGTCCATCTGTAGCGCCTTGTGTTTTAACTGCCATTGCAATTTACATATTACACAATAAAATTAGTCGTATAATAATTAGGAAAATAGCGAAATTTGTTAAACCCAAACATGGTGTGTGTGGCTATATCCGCGCGAACATGGTGTGTGTGGCTATATCCGCGCGAACATGGTGTGTGTGGCTATATCCGCGCGAACATGCGTGAATGCCTTACAAACAAGTGTTCTTAAATGTAAATAAACATAATCACACATTACTTGCATACAAACATAATCACACATTACTTGCATACAAACAAGTGTTCTTAAATGTAAATAAACATAATCACACATTACTTGCATACAAACAAGTGTTCTTAAATGTAAATTAACATAATCACACATTACTTGCATACAGAGAAATGCATACAAAGCTGCAGTTATCGTTCATTAAATAAATGTGTGCTTTGCGCGAGTACACCATCCCTAAAGGTTGGGGTAATTTAAATATATTGCCTGCTGTCATGTGACCACTAATATGTAACGACTTCACAAACTATTTAAACACGTGTATATCTGCTGCAAACTTTAATTAACACTGTGCAGTAGTCTTAGAGTTAATCACAAGAACCGCGATAATATAAAATTACTTCTGGTAAGATGCTAGCATAACGACACGTAACACTGTTGCCATGTCAATAATACATCAAAATGTAAATCTCAAGATGAGGACACGTGACAATGACACAGAGATTGCAGTATAAAGGATATTTATGAGTTTTCCGTTACTATATGGCATTCGATTTGTGCGCCATATTTTTATGACGTCATAGCTTCACACGCCACTCTTCATTTGTATAATTTGCTACAAAACTGTTATCATTTTAATTAGGTTATTTAAATGTCTTTACGTATGTTCCGAAGGCCTACCTATGCAACAACTGACTTTACCGTCGCTTTATCCGTGGCAACATGTAACATAAGAACCACGTTCAATGCAGCGCATAACATACTGTTGCAGTTTTAATTGGTCAATATATAATCAACCTTTGTGAAGATAAATTTTGTATACATTCATTTCAAGCTTTTACCGAGCTGATTATTTTGATAAGTCACTGGAAAAATATTGGCAATATTGTCGAAACTACAATACTTAATGTCTACGTGTTGACAGTTCACAATATTGTCGATACTTTATAAAAGATGTTTATGTGTTGACACGTGACAATATTGTCGATACTATATATTTTTTTACGAATGATGTGTATGTTTTGACATGTGACAATATTGTCGATACTGTATTTTTTTACACGAGATGTTTATGCGAAGACACGTGACGATATTGTCGATACTGTATTTTTTTTACACGAGATGTTTATGTATTAACACGTGACAATACTGTCGATACTATAATGTTTATACTAGACGTTAAAGGGTATACCCGTTACCCATCCGTACATACTGCCTAGAGCACATCCCACGGTCCTGCTTGAGCTTGTTAGTTACCCACCCGTAACACACTGCCTAGAGCACATCCCAAGGTCATGAGCTTGTTATACATGACTAGACTTCCCGTGAAGAAGGGGAGGATACCGATCTCGCTTTGATACTCAAATGAAAGTTTTATTGGCGTGATAAAATGATAATTTCACGACAACTGTTTGAATATTTCAATTTGTAGCACGCGAGGCAATAAACCTACAAACGGTTCGATCAAAGTGTTACAGATTGGAACTGCAAAACATACATTTCCTCATTATTCATCTCCGGTAACGTTATTTCCAATTTTATTTCCTCATTTTAAATATCCACTGATGTGATGAATTCCAATTTGGAGGCACTAGATACGCTATTTGTAATAATCATACCAAATATTACCGCTCCTTATCTGTAATTTACGACTCGCGCAATATAGAGAAATCAAAACCATCGACAAAAGCGCTGTCTGATGAGGAATGTCCTAGGCACCACACACAATTTCACTGCTAAATGTTTTGTTCGTCGACTGAAATAGACGCAAATTAATTTAAACGTTCCTTTTAACAAATAAAATAGTTAAGTATTTCTTTTGTTTAATTAAAATAATTTAAAAAAAGCTGAAATGAATCAATCGCACAGGAAAAATTGTGGATTCGGACGATTTTAAATACTTCTAAGAACATTTATAAAATTATTACATGGAAAACAGACCCTCCCTAACGCGAGTTCATCTACACAGGGAGCGGTTCTACAGACATGGAGACAACGGTGCGGAGGAAACTCGAGCACATATTGTATCTGAAGTTAACAATTCGAGACACAGAGCCATGCCTTAAAAGATAAAGTTTGTACATGTATTCAGATGTGTGTAATTAACACCTGATCACACGAATAATTCGTTAGACATTTCAATCAATGCTAAGCCACTTGGAATTATCAGTCAATGCGTTGTAAAGCAGGTCGGCAAGGATCCGGAGCTGGTATGCAGATTCCGGCCTCAGCACTGCGATATATGATTAGTTAGCCTACCCGATTTGCTCCCGGGCGACTGATTTGCGGTGTAAACAAGCCCACGGATCTAATTACAGACAATGCGATACTCTTTGAACGTTTACATAAAAAAATTAGTACAGTGTTATTTCGATAACCTTATTCTTATTTGAGCTTAATCCATTTAGCGTCGCGCTGAAGCCAATATTAGGATGTCCTTCTGTTAATACTGCGAAAATCGAATGAATTCGAAGGTCGCTCGTGTCAGAGGAATTACGCTATCAAAGAGTGTAGTGGACACGATACCGCTATGGGCCTGGCTGTGGACTAGACAGACATGGCGGTATCGCCTAAGTCATCGCAATGAGACGAGCTTAACGTCGATAGGAATTCCCTAGACAATTTTATAGCAGTATTATCAGTAGATAGAGTTATCTCCCCTCCTCTTCATCTGTAGAAATTTACAAAGGAAAAGGGCAATAGTATTTTTTTCGAAGAAATTGCAGACAATACACAGCATACAAATTAGGTTGCCTTCAATTAGTGAAATTACGGACACTGCATAGCATACAAAGTAGTACGGCGTTAAATAATGAAATGGTTTGAGGCGTTCGTTTTATGTCGTGTAGCACAAATGCATTTTTTCGTTATTTCATCCTTTTTTTTCAAACCTACTTAGACAATCAGTCGAAGCTTAGCCAATGTTTTCTAAATTGTGTTTATTTTGAAATAATTTGAACAAAAACATTCCGAGTTCATGATTTTGTGATACATGTTTGTTGTCTTTCTACGAGTTTGCGTTATTTTTTTTTCAGTTTGAGTAATTCGCGTTTTGAAGTGGACATGTATAACGGTACTGTAGTAAAAAAATAAATATGTTGTGACAGTTTATCAGCTGTCAAACATCCATAATTGAAACACGCTTCTTACCGTTAACAGTAAAATTCCGACGACATGAACGAGACGTTAATTTTACCACTTTCGGTTTCCTTCTCATTTTTTTCAATCATTTTGTAAAAACTCTTATTATCTTCGTTCTAATGTAATTATTAAGGTTTTTGCTCCCCTAAACCTTTACATAAAGTGAACAGACATCGGTGTAAATAACTATGCGATATATGTGAACTAATCGAAGTGACCAAATCGGATAAATCATAAATACCGTTATGTCGAGACAGATCTATCGATTGTAATTGTTGATGGGTGTATGTCGTAGTTATGATTAGTACGTTTCTGACATTATAGTCATATTTACATGATTGTATACTTATAAGTGATATACTTATATTGATATAGGCTTAAACTTAACATTTACTGTATCATATGGAATATCAAGGCAACTAGGTGACACTGACGAACCTTTACCATCCCCGACCTCAACTCTTCCCTACTTTACACCTCCCTACCGTCCAGTCACCATCCTCTACTTCAACTCTACTCTACTTTACACCTCCCTACCGTCCAGTCACCATCCCCTATCACAACTTTTCCCTACTTTACACCTCCCTACTCCCTACCGTCCAGTCACCATCCCCTACCACAACTTTTCCCTACTTTACACCTCCCTACCGTCCAGTCACCATCCCCTATCACAACTTTTCCCTACTTTACCCCTCCCTCCCGTCCAGTCACCACCCCCTACCACAACTCTACCCTACTTTACCCCTCCCTATCGTCCAGTTACCATCCCCTACCCCAACTCTACCCTCCTGTACACCTCCCTATCGTCCAGTTACCATCCCTTATATTTACCATCCCATACCCCAACTCTACCCTAAATTACACCTCCCTACCGTCCGGTTAACATCGCCTACCACAACTTTACTTAGTCACCATCCCCTACCCCAACTCTACTGTGTATTACACCTCCCTACCGTCCAGTCACCATCCCCTACCCCAACTCTACTCTGTATTACACCTCCCTACCGTCCAGTCACCATCGCCTACCCCAACTTTACCCTACTTTACACCTCCCTACCGTCCAGTCACCATCCCCTACCACAACTCTACCCTACTTTACACCTCCCTATCGTCCGGTCAACATCGCCTCCCACAACTCTACTTCACTTAACACTTCTCTATCTTCCAGTCACCATCCCCTTCCCCAACTCTACTCTACTGTACACCTCCCTATCGTCCGGTCAACATCGCCTACCACAACTCTACTTCACTTAACACTTCTCTATCGTCCAGTCACCATCCCCTTCCCCAACTCTACCCTACTGTACACCTCCCTATCGTCCAGTCAACCCCAACTCTACTCTACTGTACACCTCCCTATCGTCCAGTCAACCCCAACTCTACCCTACCGTACACCTCCCTATCGTCCAGTCAACCCCAACTCTACTCTACTGTACACCTCCCTATCGTCCAGTTATATTTACCATCCCATACTCCAACTCTATCCTACTTTACACCTCCCTACCGTCCAGTCACCATCGCCTACCCAAACTCTACTCTACTTTACACCTCCCTATCGTCCAGTTACATGTACCATTCCCTACCTCAACTCTACTCTACTTAACACTTCTCTATCGTCCAGTCACCATCCCCTATCCCAACTCTTCCCTATTGTACACCTCCCTATCGTCCAGTCAACATCGCCTACCCCAACTCTACTCTACTGTACACCTCCCTATCGTCCAGTTATATTTACCATCCCATACCCCATCTCTACCCTACATTACACCTCCCTACCGTCCGGTTAACATCGCCTACCACAACTTTACTTCACTTAACACTTCTCTATCGTCCAGTCACCACCCCCTACCCCAACTCTACTCTACTTTACACCTCCCTATCGTCCAGTTACCATCCCATACCTCAACGCTACCCTACTTTACACCTCCCTACCGTCCAGTCACCATCGCCTACTCCAACAGTGAACTCTACTCTGCTTTACACCTCTCTATCGTCCAGTTACCAACCCATACCTCAACTCTACTCTACTTTACACCTCCCTATCGTCCAGTTACCATCCCATACCTCAATTCTACCCTACTGTACACCGCCCTATCGTCCAGTCACCATCCCCTACCCCAACTCTACCCTACTGTACACCATCCTATCGTCCAGTCACCATCCTCCACCACAAATCTACCCTACTTTACACCTCCATATTGTCCAGTCACCATCCCTTCCCCCACTCTACCCTACTGTACACCTCCCTATCGTCCAGTCACCATCGCCTACCACAACTCTACTCTTCTTTACACCTCACTACCGTCCAGTCACCATCCACTACCCAAACTCTTCTCTACTTAACACTTCTCTATCGTCCAGTTACCATCCCATACCTCAACTCTACCCTACTGTACACCTCCCTATCGTCCAGTCACCATCGCCTACCACAACTCTACTCTTCTTTACACCTCCCTACCGTCCAGTTACCATCCCCTACCACAACTCTACCCTACTTTACACCTCTCTATCGTCCAGTTACCATCCCATACCTCAACTCTACCCTACTGTACACCTCCATATCGTCCAGTTACCATCCCCTACCCCAACTCTACTCTACTTTACACCCCCCTATCGTCCAGTTACCATCGCCTACCCCAACTCTACTCTACTTTACACCTCTCTATCGTCCAGTTACCATCCCATTCCTCAACTCTACCCTACTGTACACCTCCCTATCGTCCAGTTACCATCCCCTACCCCAACTCTACTCCACTTTACACCTCCCTATCGTCCAGTTACCATCGCCTACCCCAACTCTACTCTACTTTACACCTCTCTATTGTCCAGTCACCATCCCATACCTCAACTCTACCCTACTGTACACCTCCCTATCGTCCAGTTACCATCCCCTACCCCAACTCTACCCTACTGTACACCTCCCTTTCGTCCAGTCAACATCCCATACCCCAACTCTACCCTACTTTACACCTCCCTATCGTCCAGTCACCATCGCCTACCCCAACTCTACAATACTGTACACCTCCCTACCGTCCAGTCTCCTCCTCTATCAGTTAAACAAAATAGTTACCTGGTCAAAGAATATTGTAATAAAACAAATGTACATATATGTGTTGTTGTTTTATGGGGAGGACTTTTAAAGGCTGTATTATTCAACCAATAAAATATGTTTGAACCGGACAGATAAATCAAACCGTTATGTCGAGACAAATCTCTTTTGAACCATTGTATAGGAGGAAGGTAACACAGATCTTTATAGCTATGGAACGCTCTTAAATCATCAGTGACAGTTTATACGTATATCAATTACACCCCAAGTTATCGCTCCGTCACGCAAAACACGGATATTGTTAGGCCGAGTTAATTATTTAAACCTGCTCTTGATTAATGTCGGTGTTTATCTTCCATTACTGTAGTAAAGGGGTACAATTTTACATGACATGGGATCCTGTGGCGAATATGACGTATTGTGTGTCAATGTGTGTCCACACGTTTTAACCAGCGTCCACCAGTGTGTTGTCCATCACTGTCACGTGACTGTCAGAGCGAATTAGTCCGCGCCACGCTCAGCATATATCACCACTATTAACGGCCTCTGTGTGGAATTAATATTGCAACACGCCATTCAAAATTTAGCACTGCTGATGAGTGAGTTTTGATGTGCTACGTTTATGGTTCGCTGGCTTTTGTGCTGCGGACTATTGCAAAACTGAGTGATTTGTTCTCCCTAAAGGACCATTTAAAGCCTACTAAAGAATTGACGTTCTCTTGGGTTCTTAATTATTTATTCGCAGTGCCATATGCGATTAGGTACGTGTAACTAGATAGCCCAAGGCATTGTTTTAGCGTTTGATCTAGGCAGTGGTATGACGGCTCAACAAAGTAGACCAGTCAACCTTTTCTAAAACCCATATCCCATGAAGTCTTGATACAAAAAAAATGATTCTAAAGATAGTAAATACTCCAAATAAGGAATATCAGCAGCGCAAACAAGCACAGACATTCATCTCGATGATTAAATGCGGTATGCTGATTTGTAGTCTGTCATACATTAATATGTTGTCTGCCATACAATAATAATCTTTGTTACACCTCAAGTGAATTTCTAGTTGTTTGATTAATTGGGAAAAAAATATCACATGCGCAAAAAATGTGCGTTCCGGGTTCTCCACAGTGGCCATTTTTCACCGCTTCGTTTCCCCACCGTGATGGTCACAAGAACGTTTGACGGCAACAGCCAATTTTATCAAGCGCCGGTGCAATAGCGATTGCAAACAGCAGACTATCAACAAACAAGATGTCGTTATCGAGGTTTGCTGCCATTTCTGAGCTACATATGGATTCTTTCCTCCCAGACCTTTGGTGTAACAAAATAGATATGACATTCATTAGCAGGTGACAGTGAATTTTGTCAACCCTCAAAAACCCATTGTCACCCTCGGCTTCGCCTCGGGTGACAATGGTTTTCTCGGTTTGACAATATTCACTGTCACCTGCTAATGAATGTCATATTTATATAATATGCAAAACTCTAACTACTTTAAGCGATAGCGCCTTACGACAATTTCTATTTTGAAAATTGAAATATAAGATTATTTTTTTCCTTGGAAGAATCCTAGTAGGCGTCTAAAGTGAAAGCACGGTAAATCGACCCATCTCAGCAATGGGCCCCTCGGGTACGGTTACCAGTTCAGGCCAGGTTGGCTCAGCAATTGTCCCCTCGGGTACAGTGATCAGTTCAGGCCAGGTGGGTTCAGCAATGGGCCCCTCGGGTACAGTGACCAGTTCTTGCCAGGTGAATGGCATCTGGATTGTCATTATTGAAACACACAACTACAAAGATTCCATAACGCACAAACCAATCCCGAACCAAAATGGTGAAGTAAGATTGCCATTGCGTGATTTTGTCAATTTATGTAACCAGAACGAGACTGCGTTGTCTGGTAGATGATTTGGTAGGTAACAAGGGGACTCCCCGGTAAGACTACGCGGCGTAATTACGAAGCAGACCCATCTTCTACATTTAAAGTCCCATCGGTGCGTCCTTCGTTATACCTAACTCATGCGAATATACCACATTGTTACCTGACTCGCTATATACATGCATATTAATCAATTTCGACTGTTTCCCAGACAATTCACCAAACGAACTATAGCTAATGTGTGCTACCGTGAAACTGTTGACTGGTCACCGTAAAACTGTTGACTGGTCACGTGAAACTGTTGACTGGTCACGTGTTAGGTAATCGAATGCAACTATAGTTACAAGCACCCCGAAGATCAAGCGTTTTTGGTACTGGATTGTTGACGGTCGTCTGTCGGTAGATCTAAACATCACATTCGACATGGAACTTTTTGTTTTTCATTGTTCAAGTAACAAAACAGTTGTTTCATGCCTTATCAATGAACAATCAAAACCATTTTCCCTCGGAGTTGGGACCCACCAAATGATCTGTTTCCTGAGGCCGCAGGCCGAGGGAAACAGTTCATCTGGTGGGTCCCAACTCCTCGGGAAAATAGTTTTGACTGTTGACTGATAAGGCATGAAACAACTGAATACTGTCTGCCAATATTTAGCAAAAATTGTTTCATGGATATTTTATCTTCAAGTATCAGGATAATACAGAATATTTTATGCAAAAGAGATTACAGACACATGTAAAGAAAGAGATAACAGCCACACATGTAGAGTGTCTGTTTTATGTATAGTGTAAGGAACATGCACATTAATATGCTTTCCTGTCACTCTAGGTATAAACATTTATAACTGATGCAATGGCGCTTGGATCATTGTACATGTACACTACTTAACAGTAAAAACAAGGACTCTAGTCAATTAGACATATTCATGAAGGGAATGATTTTATAGGCTACAAACGAAACATTACATACATAAGTAAAGCAACGTTTTTTGTGTTGGCTACACACGCTGGGTGTCGTAGTTTTTATAGCTAACTATTGGTGCCTGTCATTGACAGTGCCGCTTGTTAGCCGGGTTTCAAACATTTACGTGATTACCACGTGGCACTGCTCTACTGACCTCGACAGCTTCGTGTACCTCAGATAGACGCATCTGTTCATCAGTCAGGAAATGTTAGAACAAGGTCCAGTATAGGTCACCACGCATCTATAGAAATATACAGATCACTATACGTACCTATAGCAATATACAGGATCTCCACACTAAACGAAGGGTATTGAGATCTGTGTAAAATCGAAATGTCGTTCCAGGGACAAAAAAAATGCAAGAAAATTGGTTTGGATCTGCAAACATGCGCTTCTTTTCAAGTGTAATATGTCAGAACTTAAATTTTCGTAACTTTTTTAGAGTGTTGTTGGCAAAGGAATCGTTTACTATAATAATGCACGTATTCCTAATATCATATGACCCACAAAGCGTAACTGCTGAGAGAACCGTTTACAGCATCGGAACTCTTCTTAACACCCAAAATAACCTGGGTCCGTATTCATGAAACCGTTCGTGTGCTCAAGCATGGATTCTGTGCTTAAACCAACATTCTTATAACTCACTGAAATCATGTCAAACAACAACAACGTCAAATATAAACATTGAAAATAGTTTTTTGCGTTAAATCTCTCAAAGTTTTTCAAAATTATTTACAGAATAAGTCTTTCTTATTAATTTACAATCAGAACAAGAAATTGGGCTCAAAATATCGCCATTTATAACTGATGACATGGGACGGAAGGGAATGAAGAAAGAAGGGGACTTGGAAAGAAAAGGAAGGAGAAGAAATAAAACAATATTATGTCATTGCATACAATTGACCTTAAAGTAGGTTACTAATTAAACAATCTTATCCTTTTCTAGTATACCGTGAGCAAAGAAAACTAACGTACTACATTACTAATGCTGTAACCTTGTACAGTATGTAAAACGTTTTATGTTTTTTTTTTTCAGTATAATAATTAGTTAGGTAACGATAAGCGACGGTAATGTATGATTACAGTTTTAAACGAATGCTCTCTGAATATCACATCTATTTACAATCTCGTGTCGTATATCATGAATAAAGGGACATGTCTGGTCTGATTTTCATATATTGGAGCTGTACGCTTGTATGTTATTAGAAATTCCGGATTTTCCGGTTGTTTTGAATATCGCAGGGTAATTATGTGGCCCTAGTATACGACATTTGTGGGCGATCCACAGCGTTGAGCTGAGCAAAATCCAATCTCAATGTAATTAAAGCGGAGACTTCCAATTTCTTCACAATTTCCTGTTACAGATTCGACGGTCAGCGGAACTATGAGGACATGGCATATTTGAGATCGGGGAAGGATATATAACATTTTATCAAGGCATGCGCAGTGACCACTGGAGCTACATGTCCGTCGGACTTTGGATTGTTACAATTGATATGCCTTTAATAAAATGTTAAAGCCAAACTATAGCAGTACGACCCAAGAACGAAATGGAACCCAAAACTATACGAACAGATAACAAAGGCAACCAAGAACACACCAAAGGAAGAGGGAAGGCATCATGAACTCACACAAATAAGTTATATCATCTCTGGCATCCACTACTGTGTCTCCTATTTATGTGGGAAACCATTGCCGTATATAATACATGTTTTGAGTATAGGACAGTAGGCGCACTTGACCTCGCACGTGCAAATAATGTAGATAATAGAGAGGGCTATTGAAGGGGGTCAACGATTGACTTATAGGTCAGAAAATTGCACACTACATACAAATTCTACATTTGTAAAAACTGATGGATAAAACGAATCGAAAAGTTTGGGTTTGACGGAACCTTTGCTGAGCTTAAATGGAAAAAGCAAAACATGTTTGCTAAATATCTTATAAAATGAAAACTGATTTATTAGTATAACACTAATTTTCATTACCAATATTCATAAACACGATAAGGATATTAAGATTTTCAATGTCATTACAAGCCCACACAGAATCATAAAAGAATCACAGTTTAAATCCAAATTAGAATGTCGTCGGGTATTTCAGTGCCGTATCGGATGTGCTGTATTGACATATTGGTATTGGTATTTTATATAGTCTCACTGAATTTGACTGCCATTGTCTCCGGGTCAAAGACCTTAGACGTAGTTTTGACGGCACTTCTTTGGTTCTTATTATGAAGTCACTGTTGAAACACTGAAATGCAAATTGCAGCAAGTCATGATAAGTAACAGAATATTTACTGTGTCTGTTATTCCGTTTTTGCGGATTGCAGAGTTATCTTCTCTTGTGAGCAGGTATTAATTGTTACGTCATTGGTTTGTGGGGGAAAATTACGTCGTTTTCTAAAAAAATGACGACTTTACTCTCACAAACAAATGACGTAACAATCAATACCTGCTCACAAGAGCAGATTACTCTGCAATACGAAAAGACAGAATACTAATCTACAATGACGTCGACGTCACAACAAAGTAGACGTCACGTGCCAATAAAGACTGCTGGTTCAATTTCATTCAGTGAAGTCTACAAATAAATGAAATATGTATTTCGGTAACTATTAACAATTTCAATATGTTGCAATTTTACTTTTCGATTTAGATTATATTTCTTTATGCAAATGTAAATTAAAGGGTACGAATGACAAAGAATAATGTCAATAAAGGAACACATTTATTGGGGAATTTAAAACGACTTTAGTGCATTATATCGTCTGAACTTGTCATGGTAATGAATGTACCCATGTGTTTGTAATCATCCCCATTCTATACAGCACATATCTCGGTGGTGTGTGTGTTACTCGTGTAGATACTATTAGAAAATGTAATACATTATTACTGAATTTATACGCTAAATGGAATCAGAACAATATCTACTACACATCGTTATATAATCACAGCGATGATCTGACACAGCCATGGTGTCCGAGACTCGTAAAAAATCTACTTCGAAATTACGAGTGCTAGGGCAATGTGACAGTAATAGTGTACAATATGGCTATCATTATGTTTCTGTTGAAGCTCTTACTTCAGAGCCCAAGCGCAAAGATTAAACGCAACAGCACCGAGCTTGAAAACTATAGCACTGTTTTAGCCTCCAGCCGTCGTTTGAGATTAGCCCCATGCGTGGCACATTGGGCAAAGTCAAGGTTGAATCATACTGATAAATGTAGTGGTGGGATTTCTAGAAACTGCATACAACATCATAAATGCTTCTACAGCAAACGTGACAAGTTACAAATTCACCGGAACGGTGGCGCCAGGTCAATGGGGGTTACAAAAGTCACTTCCGGTCGTCTGGCGACGTCGGCGGGGAAGGCTGTAGGTAATAGGTAATACCGTAATTATCCTGTAACACAGGCATACTGGAATTATCCGGTTACTCTGACCGGTATCCTTCAACTTATAACTCAATAATCATGACACATTTATGATTGTTGTTTCGGCGTTGTGCAGCGGAATCGAATTAAGTGTTAAGAGGTGACTCTCCTGACAATGTTTAGTAACGTAATTACTTATGATACACCAGTCTAGTGTCAGGCGCACCGCTAACACCCATAGGACAGATCCGGCAAACAACATTACGGTAAATGCTTGCTGACAAAGGTAGTTTAACCAGGTGTCAGTTCAATTTTGTAATTATCAGCAATTACGTAGACATGTATAGGAATGTTTGTGACCTGATATTGGAGGATCGATATTAAAGCGGTAATTCAATGCGCTGTATTTGCTCGACCGGGGAGCCGGGTTATAGCTTATTTCCGTAAAACACATATTATTCCCACTGTATCACACACATAACACCTAAGAGGTCTCGACTAGTGTTAATGTCATTTGTTGAGACACACGGTAACAGGACAATAAATAGATTAGCAGAAATGATCTGTATGAGAAGGAGCAGAGATGTACTTCCGAAGTAGAGTTGGTCACAGTAGGTGTAGTACGATTTGTGAATAGTGAAGGGAACACCAAATACCGTGGCGTCGTGTAACATGTTTCCTGACGTTGATATAACCTCGCCGTCGTATAGACTGACTTTATGATGATAAGATATTCTAGCCGTGAAACAGTCCGATTTCGTGACCTCTTGATTACAATATCAAATTCGTACAGGCTGAAAGTAATACGCTGCAAATATATTTTTCACGTTTGTGCAGACTGACTTCGTTCCACTCATTCCTGTTTGTAAAAGTACAGTGTGGAACGTTTATTTCATGTGCGTGATGTCACAGATAGACAGCAAATTGTTTGTCGTTACGAAATCTGGAAAATTTCTATGCGGTCGACGTGATGAAATAAAAAACTACAATAAAAGAAGAAAGATAGGAATTTCTGCAAAAGCTGCATTTGAAGAAAAAGCGTATGGTAAATTTCGTGACCGATTTGTTTTTGTCCGAAAAGTTCAGGGGAAAAGACAAAATATTAAAAACTGTAGTCAAGCAAAATGCCTCTTATTGTTCTTAATTCTCACAACAGTGATGAATGAGAGAGTGTGCTAGAACAATCCAACTATCGGGATTACTATTTCCAAAATTAATAAAAAAAAAAGCTCTAACGGTGGAATGCCGTTATCATACATTCCCTCTCCCCAGCCAGCCTCCCCATCCCCCATCCTGGACATGGAAGAGCCATACGTAATACGCTCGCTTTTGTATATGTACAGTATAAGCTGACATTCTCGCCACCGTACAAACAAGTGATTCCAAAACCACGTTTTCACATCATTTTCAGACTTTTCGCCGTGTCGAAGTCGTACAGAATTACAATATGGCGTAATAATATCGCGACGTACATGGTCTCTTTGTGACGTTCTAATGTTGCCGTTGTGCAACAAAACTTTGTGACGTTCTAATTTTGCCGTCGTACAGGACGACTTTGTGACTTTAAATGTTTCCGTCGTACAGGACGACTTTGTGACTTTAAAATGTTGCTGCCGTCGGGATGACTACAGTACGTTTTAATGTCGCCGCGGTACAGAACGACGTCTTGACGATATAATGTCGCGACGTACAGAACGACGTCTTGACGATATAATGTCGCGACGTACAGAACGACGTCTTGACCATATAATGTCGCGACGTACAGGACTACTTTGTGACGTTATAATGTCGCGACGTACAGGACTACTTTGTGTCGTTATAATGTCACGACGTACAGGAATACTTTGTGACGTTATAATTTCGCGACGTACATGACTACTTTGTGACGTTATAATGTCACGGCGTACAGGACTACTTTGTGACGTTATAATGTCACGACGTACAGGAATACTGTGTGACGTTATAATTTCGCGACGTACAGGACTTCTTTGTGACGTTATAATGTCGCGACGTACAGGACTACTTTGTGACGTTATAATGTCGCAACGTACAGGACTACTTTGGGACGTTATCATGTCGAGACGTACAGGACTACTTTGTGACGTTATAATATCGCGTCGTACAGGATTACTTTGCGACGTTATAATGACACGACATACAGGATGACTTTGTGACGTTATAATGACACGACATACAGGATGACTTTGTGACGTTATAATGACACGACGTACAGGATGACTTTGCGACGTTATAATGACACGACATACAGGATGACTTTGTGACGTTATAATGACACGACATACAGGATGACTTTGTGACAATTATGATACATCAGAGCGTTGTAAGATTTGTATTTGTTAATTTTATTTTTAATTCGCTGAATATCTAAAACAATTTAAATTAGATCCGATGCGCTTTGATGAAAAAGCATCCATTGCTATACACCCGAGAAATGGTGTCGTTGTTGATGTATCCGCTCTCATATCAATAGAACAAGAAATTGACTGGTATAAAACGCTACGTTGGAGATTGGAAGGCGATTTCATCACTCTGAGAATTCCCTCAGCAGTCGAGAGCAAGCTGCATACTATATATAGAAGAACATTTCGTAATTATTTTCTCCTAGTAAACTGCAATTGTAATCTAGTCAGATCACGAAACTAGCATCAAATTTTCGGAACAAGAGTGTTTGTGGTGAAGCGTTATCGTAGAACGCCATCCAGTTGTTATTAAGGATTTAACGTGGTAATAGGACTGGAGGAAGATTATGCGGGGTGTTCGTATCTATAGACGGTCTCGTGGTACTCAACCGTCATATACATATTCATGTTGTTTCTTATGTTACACGGTCATAACATCACGGAATGATTTACACCGACAAATAGATTAAAACTCAAAAGAGTTATGGAACACATCAAAACAGAAACGCGTAGTTGTCAATTCCTCGAGCTGTTAAAAATAAAGATCTTACTAATATTCTTTTGTAGTGTACCGACATTTTTCACACCATCAATCCTCACTGCTATTCTTTCAGGCATATATTAATGGTAATTACACGGCGACTTCGTCATCAAACAATAAAGCGAGTGTCCACGACGTCGCAGCAGTAAGAAACTTTTTGCTCATTCACCGGCTATTCTGATGTCTCTCTTTACGCATTTTTTGTCTAAAATGTCTCATACAATGGTGACGTATAAGGGCCAATTTTAAAAGTACATTAGATAGTAAGAACGCATTGCTACGCATTTACACGCACACCCCGTAACACAGACAACCTATGTGAAACAAAAACATGATTTATAGTTAAAAAAACCTATCACATAACGCAACAACGTTAACGCTGTTACTTTTTATGTTCTGCCAATTGATTTTAACGCTTGTTTGTCGTAAGGAGCTGAAAAAGGCTCCCTTCATTATCGTAGGATGTACATGCATCGATCGTCCAACGCGCTTAGGTCACCGTTTGTGTTGACAATGATGTCGATTTCTGGACATATTAATCAGCATTGTGACATTTGTGTACATCTTGACCGGTACTGTGTGATCACAAATGAGTCTGATAGAAATCGGAACCTCTCGTCCGGTTTCCAAAAAATGCACGAGATGTTTTCGGTTGAGACTGGTTAGGACTCCTATACTACCCAATGACAATGTAAAATATTGAAAGCACCACTTACTAATTGTTCAAAGAGACAGCCGACTTTTTCGGTAAGTATTTCTGGTTTTCACCCAGCTTGATTACCTTAACGTATACAGATATGAAGAACAACTCAATTGTCATCCAGAGTCTTCTTTTTCTCATCATTTTTTAAAAAGGTATTATTTAATATAAAACGATCAACCAAAACTAGATAGTTGTGTTACAGATTACGACTTAATGTTTTATCTATTATATAGCCGGTCACCAACAATTGGTGGGTCTGGATTCGCGTCTGATACCTCTTATCTCTTTGTGTTATTATATACGTTTCTTTGTAGTGTTTGCGACGCAAATGTTCCTGCATGTAACTCATACATGTACGTAAATGTATATAGTTTTATGCTAACATAATTGGCAGTATTTTAGAGCTCAAAAAGGTCGGCATACGAATTGAATACCATCGTATTTCGTACACAGACTACGTTTTGCTAATATTCAATCGGCCCCGAACACCTCAGTCCTGTCAGGTCGTATTAGGGTCCCCGCTACGATGCGTCGACCCGAGGGAGCCAGGCCTGCGGTCTCTGATCACAGTTTCCGTGATCACAGTTTCCGTAGCACCCCGGGGATACCTTACAGACTTCGATCTCCGTCACTGTTTCCGTGACAAATATCTCCGGGGACACGGGCAGAACACAGTCTTCCATCCAAGACCCATGAACGGTGACGACTTTCCCCGGGGACACGGGCAGAATACAGTTTTCATCCAAGACCCGGGAATGAACATTACGTACAATGATGTAAAGTATCTCTGGTCAGTGACCGAATATGTATAGGCCGTGCACGTGACACCCAAGTTATATCGGAGATCGATTTGGCCATTGTCCTAGACATGGGGTCCCGCACTTCAAAAATAGATATTACCATACATGTACGTACAAAATGTAAGTAGTGATTAGTGTAGAAAGGAAACCTATCATCCCTCCGGAGCCCGTTATAGATATGTACACGGTACCATTTCTCTCTCGCCTCAATACTTATATGGTATTACATTTACCCTTTGACCTCTGACAAGGAAATCATTTCAGCTATATTTAGACTTCAATATGAAGAGATCACCTAACTGTTGATTATCTAAAACTTTTATATCGTGTACACGGGTATTTTTGTCCATATATTCGTCTTTGACGTTGTGTAACAATCAGTAATTGTCGAATTAGCTTACTATTTCCGTAATAGACCATCTTAAAGGAACCGGTACTTACTGATGCAATTACCGCTGGGAACATAATAACTCAATCAATTTTGTTAGCAAATATCCTCACTTCTACAAGCAAACGCCAAATTAGAAACACAAGTATTTATCGTGTGAGTTGATTACAGGGGTGAAATCGTTTAACACTTTTATCGTTCGGCAGTAATTGCACAGTCCTGGAACTTAGAGTACACTGTGTGGTGTAAACGGGAAATAGCTCAGAACAAGGCATTATTGGGTCATAATGTCATCAGGGAAGCTCTCAAGTCCGCGACAAAGTGTGTCTTCGGGGACATTTACGTGAACTCTAGGGCAAGGTTTGTATCAGGATGACGTCATAGTTGAGAGAGGAAATTTAATCAACACAGGACACGATTGTTGGAATGATGGAACTCGGTATTCCCGAGGAGGACGTGTCTGTCTATAATACTCCATACCTCTGATATAATACACCAGACTATGTACATATCTCCCTTTTATAATGTGTAACATCTCAACAGCATCAAGGAAAACAACGTCAAAGAATGCCAGTTGCTCATTCATGGGATCGTTCCTTTGTGGAAAGGGTCAACCCTTTCTTATTTATAATAGTCACTTATATTTAACGTCTTTTTTATTTACAGGATTGTGTGCAAAACGATGTGCAGATTGATTATGAACAGACTTCCCTGATTGAAAGGGTATACAGGGATCATAAATACGCAACTCCAATGTACCAGGCACGTGCGGAATGTCAGAGAGAAAGTCCTCACTTGATGACGGCACACCGAGATAGAATCTGTCTGTAGAAGTATACTGGCATGTTCTGGGGACAAGGCCAGGACCATCAAAAGGTAAAGGACCATCCTGATGGTTCTCCTTAATTGTGAATTCCAGGACACGATCTGCCGGTAGACACTATCATGCCCAAGTGCCTTTGGATGCGCCCAAGGAAAGGTTTTCCGTCGAGTAAACAAATGTGATTTTGTTAATAGAATTATTGAAAAGGCAGCAGCTGATGGTACATGATACGAAAGACGATACACTAGTATGGGATCAATGAGAAATACATTTACAGAACTGGGCATTACATCTTTTATCAACAGCTTAATCACAATTTCGGATCTACCATAAAAAAAGAATAATGTATTATAAATGGGAACGAAACACAAATACATAAGTATTCAAATAATGATAAAAAGGGCATAGCCTGAAATGAGTTCTACTTTGGTAGCCTGTTATATCTACATGTACATACTGTATACAACGTCTCTATATATTTATCAATTGAAAATTCAACCTCATAGATGAATGATATTACATGTAATAATAAACTCTAGCAACAAAAAGCAAACATAAACCAATAGTTGAAAACACTGAAATATACATGTGGTTAATGAAGATGTACAATGTATGTGTGTTCATTGCACGTGTTTATGTATTTCTAACGAAGTCAAAGGGGATACCCCCTTCTTTCTCCATAGAAATACCGGTTCCGGTTTCATTCGATTGCAAAGGATATCCACAGCAAAAGCGGTAGATTTGTTTTTATTATTTTGATTTTCAAAATTTTACGCACGAATGAGTTACCGTTGGATATTTTGTTTCTTCTTTCGGCGCCCGAGAGTTAAACACTTTGTATAAACTGGCCTCTAGCATCCAAAACCGGACACACGTACTCCATATGTTGCGTGGTATATCTTGTCAGCAAACCTACATGTACCAACAATGTCATCAACCTCCCTCACAGACCAGATTACTATAATGTCAAACAACTAAATAACTAATACTAACGGGAGAATTATAAAGCATCTAGGTTTTTCTACGATTGGCAGAAATAGTTTTCCTGATAAATGAGTGATTTCTTCACTAAGTGAAGACAACATAATATGGATAACATTTGTAAGATCTTGTCAATACATTGTAAGTATATTCGGTTTAAATGATGTCCACAACTTGACAGCAACGACGTTCCATCCAGTTTATCCACCTATATATACAAATGTATGTACAATTGTACACTTAACGACAGTTTTCCATTGCGTCATGGTAATCAGAATGTATTGCGCTACCCGTCACATCCGTAAGTACACGCTAAATCCGGGTCTTAAAGCTCAACATAAAATAAAACAACAACTGGCGTTAGTATACAAGTATGGCAGATAGCAACACAAAACAGACAATGGTATGGTTGTTCGTACATTGTAATTGTCGGTGTGGGATGACAAAAGTTTGCAACCTTAGAGTCCGGATACTCACCTTGCATTAAACTTAGACACGAACGATGTCCTGTAGCATACAGAGCAACTGTGAATGTTAAGGCCGCATCAACGAGCCTGATGTCGTCACTGGTTTTGAAGCGTTGCATTTGTATTGCATCATTCACATTAATCGATTAGAAAATATTTCACATCAAAGAAAAATAACTCTGTTGGACAATTTAAAGTCCGGTTAATCAAACCCAATTTACACGGTAGATTTTGTTAAATTGTTAAGAAAACGATATGTAGACCGTTACGTACCAATTCATATGTTACATGAACATGTATATATGCCATTTAGAAGATGGCTCCATGCCTATTGCATGGGCTGATCAATTTTGGAGACGTAGAATAGACGAATTAAACTATGCGCGTGTGTTGGACGTCACAGGTACTGTACAGTTTTTATCATAAACTCATCTTATATGACCTGGAGCGATTTTGATTGGTTGACCGCATCACACTTTCCCACGATAGTAAATTACTCCGCACTACGTCTCGTGGCGGACGCAAAGTTTCCAGTTTGTTCCATGGAAATGTGAATTCTGCGTTTGGAGGGAACATTTACGGTGGACATTCAAGCATTAACATGTATCAGTTAGTCTCAGTGAAACTGTCGACACCTCAAATTTCCGCGTATATGACGCTTTGGAATGTCGCTCGCTGTGACGTAGCGTGAACCGTGTGAACGTATGGCTCTGTTTTGATAGGATTTGACTTCAAATTTCAGCTGAAGCTCGGTATTTGTACATAGCATCGAATAGTTATCCATGTTGTTTGAGTGATTTTCAAAAACTATTTGTAACTATTTGTTACAGCGCAGATATTTCTGACCTACATTTTGATAGTAGTGCTTCGGTCCTGTCAACAAAAACAAATGATAAAATGACGAACGTTGCAATCGTTTGTTTTTGACGAATGAAAGTACAGTATTTTAGTTATATGATAAAAAGGCTCGCTTAAATGAAAAATTCTTAGACCCGTTTTATGAAATCTCATACGACATGGAAACTTATGTAAGATGTAGATGGTATTCACTAGCTGTTTATTGGAATGCAGCTATTACATTGTATCTTATGTAGGTTTAATCATGTACAAGTATTCTAAAAGTGTACCATTATCTCATGTTGTTTTCACACAAAATACCCAAATACCTACGGTGAATATGTTATCATGTATATACGTGACTATTCTACACACGGCGTTGCACAATGACGGCTATGACGTTTTAGCACGCGAATTTACTAGAAACTATGAATTTATCATCGTTGACTTTTTATTGAGCAGTTATTATTATTTTCTTATGCTCAGTTCAGTTTAAACAATACAGATGTAATACTCAATGAGCTTAGACAATTATAACAAATATGCAACACCAAAGGGAAGGGAAAACAAACTTTGAGCTTCTATACATAAACAATTATTCTTCCTTTACTTGAACTGTTATTCAAAAATCAATTATAATGGTTTCTTTCTCATTAAGGATTAACTTGAATATATTTTTCATGTTATGGAGATATAACACAAAAAAACGGAGTGTGCTCTAAATAAAACGCGAAGCGAAGAGGTTAATGATGAGAGTACACTCGGTTTTCCGTGTGTAATAGCTTCATAATATGAAAAATATATTCAAGTCAATCCTTATAACTTAATCTACTATACACAATCCCTGTGGAAATCCACTGTTATTGATGGACACTTTTCTTTTAGAAATTTTTGCGCTACTGTATCAGCCAATCAAAAGCGACTTTACAAACGACGACGTCATTTTTTACGCTATGGACTGATAACATAAATTTTTAAGCCAATGAAAATGCTTGTTACAAGCAAGATTAAATGATTTCACCGTATTAGGAAACAAAGCAAATTAAAAAAAGTGCGTCTAAGTCTTTTTTGTTTTTGTTTGTTTGTTATCGACAAACAGCTCCATGAATCCGCGTATAAGCTTCATACTCCATTGAATTAAAAAAATATATGTCAAAACGGAGCTTTTTTCGTTTCTCACCTGGTGCTCATTCTTTTCTGTGCTGTCTCACAAGAAACCTTTGTTCACGTGACCTGGATATAGCGATATACAATAAATGTAGCTTTTTAAGTACATAGGTTGACGAGACAAAAACCGTGGTTATTTGAAAGGAAAGATAGAGTTAATGGCCAAACCCGTGTTGGTGTACAGTATATGTATACTTAAGTTTGTTTATGTATATAGTTCAATCCTTACACAATTTAGTGGAGTAAGATAGCGAGGGCTTATAAACGTCTCACACTTGGGTCTCCCTGGAGTCGCCAGGCCCAGCTGGTAATGATGGCATACATTAAGACCCCCAACAGCTCTAAAGCAGCCCTAGTACCGAATTAACACCAATCACAAACGAACAGTTTCCATGTTAAACCGTAGAGGAGAGACGAGGGACTCCCTAACTACGTGTTGTCATTGGAGAAGGAGTTGGCATTTGCCCTATAATCTATGTGAGGTCAACCCTAAGCCAAGTTGTCCTACATAGTTGAATATATATCTACATTTGCCAGCAAATACGCACAACCTATGAAATACATGATATATATATAGCCAAAACGATAACATCAGTCTAGTGCGTGTAATGTAATAAATGACGAAATAACCTCAAAAAACCCCTTGGAATTGCTAATTGACCTTCATGATCAGTATCAAAGACATTCGTGACGTCAGCTGCTTTATCACCAACCTTCTACCATATCAGCGGTTACAATAGAAGCACAGCTCGTAAGTGATGTTGGCTAATACAACGCAAACCATCCGTGACGTTGACTGTTACAACACCAACAATCCGTGAAGTTGACCTTTACATGCATATGTACAGCACAACTTATTCGTGACGTTGACATGATAGTCCGAATATCACAAGAACCGTTGCCGCTAGCAATATAGAAACTTTCTCCTAAATGTTTAGATATTTTAAAATAAAATGAAGATTTCTGTTGAGACTATTCCGTGATATAAAGAAATAAGTGAAGGTTAATGTTTTCTTGTCTACCATTCGGCTATACAACAGCCCCAGAGTTCGGCAATATTAGGTATCAATCACTGGTCATATGGCTTCATGGGCAAGGAATTGTCGGAAGAACAATCTCGGTCGACACATAAAGATAATTTATGAGTCGTTTTAGGAGAACGAAAATAAATATCTATAGGTAATGATATCATAAAGATGAACTCGACAGCATGTTATTATATTTGGGAGACACATTTCTCATGTCTAGTGACGTGAAGCGGACTTGGCATGGGGTCCGGTAGACCCTTTCAGGGGGTTGTAATACATCACCACTAACAACACGCACGTGCAATCGATACAGCCCCGGCACGGAGTAACAGGCAGAGTCACGTAAAGGATAGAATCAGGGTCAAATCGCTTAACACACAGGTCTAACAGGTGGTTAATAAGGGTTTAGAGGACAATCGAACAGAAAAATGGACTCGAAAAATATTAAAACGCAAGGACAATGTGATGTCGAATCAGGCAACATCTGGAGTGGTACTGTAACACGCATATATCTGATACTGAAAGTCGTGCAGAAACAAGTTTAAATCAAAGGTCAAGTTAGAGGGGTTAGCATTTCATTGGAGTAGGTTGGAGTTTTACAGTACAGTAAGGTCAGGTAAACAATTAACGCTTTATCTAGTCATCACACTCTTGCAAAAGTGTAGACGCGCAGAAACGTGAGAAACTATAACAGTGCCTTATAGCAGTAAGGAAGCTGCCTGATCAACGAATAGATTTACACCAGCAAAATTTAAATTTAAATCAACTCACGTGAGCATTGATAGAGAACGGGAGATTAAATGACATTGACCTTTGGAAGTGTCGCGCTGGCGACCTTGTAGAGGATTACGTAGCGACAGGAAGGCGATAACTGATGTGCCTAAATCAGTCTCCGCTATATTTTAATTGTAGCCTGTCTAAAAAAGGTTTATATATGCAACTGCGGTAACGTGGTAGCATGCGTTAACTTTCCTGATTTAAAAGGGGAATAAAAAACATGAACGCCATAGAGTATCCCTATAGGAAGGCCGACTTCCATTGCTGACTGTAAGTATCAATATCAAGTGTAGGTTTAACACTGGTATCAATTAGGTATGATGGATGATTGGTGGAAATATATATGTATATACATTTACGTCTATGGCTTTATGTAGCCTGACACACACGTAGCGGAGGACGATGGTTATATACCAAACCATTCCGTGAGCGTTTACATAACTTATATCTTCAGAGAAGATGACAAAGTACACATGATAAAGGACCCTTCCCACAGGTCCACACTCAACCTAAGATTCCGTCAACTTAATGTAATAATGACCTCTCATGGCCAATATCCACACCACAAAGAACAACACAATCGATTTACTCTGCTACAGATGGCTAACTGGCTGATACAATATAGGGTGTGAATGACTGCTAGGACGAATAGAGGTCGTGTCCCTTATTTGTATTTTTGTTTGTGTTTTGGGACTGTATTTCCAGTCAGCACGGCAAACTGAGATCTAAGCTAGACGCTATGTGTGAAGGAAGTGTGGCGTATATATATGCCACCGATGGATGTGACAGCACACCACAGGGGCCTCGCTTTCATTCTCCGACACCGAGGCTCCTGACACCGAAGATCTCATCACGTGTCTGTGACGTGACATTCGCCGGGACGCAGCCAATAACTGTTGACATCTCTAAATGTGTCTCCGAGTCGCGTGGTGAGACGTGTTATTCTAGATCTCAGTCATGGAAGCGCTCACCTGTAAACGCATTCATACCAAGGCCATATATAACGGTTCCGCTATTCTGTGTTACATATAATGTCTTCCTCATAAATGAAACCGTTTCTTCAGGTCAATGTTTTTAACTTGAAGCTTTTGTAATAATTTAAATGTATACATATATATGTTTATTATTTTTTCCATATTATTCTCAACAAGAGATTGGCCAGAAGTGCATCATGTGTCCACCGATAAAAACCCTATATTGACTTGGAGCGGGTGATTTTTGTTAAAGGACTGGGTGTTTCTAAAAATAGAATTATGACGTGTCTCTAAACAACGCAGCATCCCGCTTACGAAGTTTTATTGTTGTGTTTTTTTCCCCCTAAGATTGTTTACATCACTGTTTTGAAAATGATAAAACAATTGTAGCCTTTGGCTGAGTTGAAGAGTATACATATCTAAATGTATTCCGGAGCTATACTCATTATTGCTTCGTGTTCTAAAGTCGTTTGTTGTCCGTTATAAATAGATTAAGCATCATATCATTATTATTAAAACATACTACACAGGCTTGTATCAAATGACCAAATACTTTGGAATGAAACACACAGGGAATATTGAATGACGTGGCTCTACTTAATCACCGCCTTAAAGGTACAACTCTATGCCTGAGGCTTTGTAATAACCATTAAGACAATCGGATGGTGATACCTTTCGAAGGGTTACAATAGTGGTTTACGTTGTCGATAATTTTCAACATCACCCATCGGTTTAACCGGGTTATACTAGTCAATAAAGCTCATTAGAACAAAGTGAAATTCTGTTTGTTTACTGTGACGTATGTGCCGTTAAAACTCTCTAATATGTTAACAAAGTATCTTTTATATAAAAGAAAAAGCCTGATGATGTACAAAATGACAATATTTCAGGTCGTGCGGACATTTATAATGTAAGATTCCTAAACATCAATACATGTAATAGCCTCGTATCTAAATAGTTACCATTGTCGGTGAAGTACCGAAACAACTGAGGTGTCAAGCTGAACATGGACAATTTGCACGAAAGGTAGCAGTCTATTATATTGGTCTATATTCGATGTTTTGGGATTTTATTGAAAGTGAACGCAAGGAATTAAGCCTAACTGTGCTTAGTAGATGTATCATGAAGACGTCGAATGACGTCACTGACTTATGGGCGAAACCATGTTGTCAGCATCGTTCGTACCTCAAAAGCAACACAAATTTGAAAGCCCCTTATTTGTATTTTAGATGGTATTTGGAATACCTTAATTGTTTTTACCGTCGTTTAGAGTAGAAGTCCAATTTAATATAAATATATATATATATATAAACAAGGGGGGTCGTAAAGTCGAAAAATTTAATTTTTATTTCCGTTTCGATGTGGTTACAATTGTTGTTTTAACATGACAATTTAACCAGCTGTAAGCTAATTAACTACACATCTGTAAGACGCTAACGAGTCTTCCATTTGCAGTGGACCATGGTGTCACCAGGCGCTGTAGCATCACATGTACTAATAACTTGGGGTGTCTAGCCTTTATGAGGTTTATGATGTTGATTTTATATAAAAATATATAAAAAGACTTCAATGTATTTGATAAAATGATGTCCTCCTTACCGACCCATGTCCAAGACTGACTACCAGCCGGTAGGCGTATGTCATAAGACTTATTGAGCTGCATTCTTCTATAAGTTTATCTCCCCGTAGATGTAGAATCAGACACCTAAGAGATCAAAATATGAAAGTCTGTTTTTTCATTTAAATAAAGGGTTTTAGAGACGGATCCAGTCTATTTCTTTTTGTGTTGTTTAACGGCCCATCCGCAATGTGATTAACAGACAATCAAAACAATGAATACACCAAACAAAACTCAAAAGAATGGAATAAAAAAACAGACAAAATTGCAGACCTTCGATAAGGTCATACATGTACCACCCTTATCGGACGGCGTTTGTCGCAGTTTCCTGTGTCACCATTATTATTTGGCAATAATGAATCGTTTTAGATTCTTTCAGGACCGATCACGGCACAAGTAGCATTTTTTTATTATTCCAATTTAATTCTTAAGAACACAGTTTATTTTTAAGTGTTAACGTTTTCGCTCATTATAGAAATGATGAGATGACGAGGAGATCAAGTTATAAGCACTATAAAAACGTGGCAGCGAAATGTTAAAGGTCTTGAAATTCAATATTTCAAATAAGAGTTTTAATTATCCCCTCCTGCACATACATTCCGTATGACGAAAAGAGAATGCATGTGCGATAAGGGTTAGGAGGACTTTGTATGTACTGCTGTTCTCGCGATACCACGTGCTCCAGTAATGAAGGAAAGACGGGAGACTATAAGTTGCCTGATTCCGCTCCAAACATTTATGAAGCCGTTAAGGCGATGTTCGGAAACAATCTTACGGAAGGAAATCTGAATAAGCGCGTGACTTGTTTGAAAATTTCATGAAATGTAGTTACTTTAGCAAGGCTTTAAAAAAATCTAAAACCGATCAGTTTCGAACGTGTTTGTATTCTACTCCTCCTCGTAAAAATAAGGATAATTCTTAAAATGTACATATACAAAATGTACGTACTGGTTTCAAATGTACTTACATAGAACATATTACTATACATTGTATGTAAATGAAGCGATCGAAACACTTTTAACGGATGGTATATGCATTTATTCAACGAATCAAGGTAACTCTTAGTGTATCTTATTAAAACACGTTAAGGGTTACTTCTTATTCCACACGAGCAAAGCAGAAAATGAAAAGACCCTGTTACGCCACGATTTCTCACCCCAACACGCTTCTGAATATTTAGCTCGATTTCTCACCAGGGTTTTGAGAAATCGTGATGAGGTGAGAAATTGTGGCATAACATGCCCGCCTGACAAACACAACACCGCACACACTTATGTTTCGGAGCGACTTGTTGTCATTCCAACATTCTGCATAATGTACAAGCAATTTATTAAGGTTGCGAATCACAGCCATTTGTATTGTTTCTCCAACAAGGAAGAGTTCCGATCTGTTCGGTAGTTTTAATCGAAATTGAAGCACGCTAAAGAATTCATATATGTTCCCAATAATATCTCCGTTACAGGGACTTGATATCCACACCAATTGACGTAAGGTAGGGAGCCTAACGACTACGCCATTGGCATCAATTTGTTTTTATTGTTACATGTAACAACATCTGGAATGACTTCCGAAATACCATTCCGAAACATATAATCACCTTAATAGGAATATAGAGTGAATAACATGTCTTACAAAGGAAAATAGAATGTTAAAACCTGTATTAATGTAATGCGACTTTTATGGTGGTCGGATGGCGCAGTGGATCGGGCACTTGTCTTTCACCATGACGGCCGGGGTTCGATTCTCCGATTGGTATGGAGTCACCTGACCAAACACATGGGGTTTCTCCGGGTACTCCGGTTTCCTCCCACAGTAAGACCTTCGCGCGCTAACATCCGGGCCAATAAGAGTGATAAGTATAAGTAACTGCACTGTACTATAAATAAAGCTTATATAAAATGTAGTGCGACTATCTGTCATAACAATGATTGGTCAATTTATCGTTGATTTGTTCATTGCTGAATTCATTCGTTATTTCAACATAACGTCAATCTTTCGTTGGTACAAACAATTGTACACGTACATTGACGTGTTTCCTGTTATAAATTTCAACTACGTTCTTACTTTAACTTTGGTTTTATCTAAGCATTGAACTGTTTTTGTATGGTATTTATGATCTATTTGAATGACACAGCTTTGCAAGCAAACAACATAATGCGCGCTACACAAAAAGATCATAAATACCATACAAAAACAGATCAATACTTATATTTACGTTTTCTCTCCCTCTTATGTTCTTTTTTAACTTGTTATTCATTCAATATGTCCATAAACCCATTGTTGTTATGACCTCATAAATGTAGAAAAAATAAAAATCATTCCTTATATTTACATTGACGAATCCTTTCAGTGGATCGATATAACAACGAATAAAACAAATAAACAGGGGTTGTTCCTGCTTATACACGGGTGCAACGCAGTGGCGAGAACAGTGTTTTTTCGCGGGGAAATGTGACACTATCGTGAGAGATCTTAGCAACCGTCAACAACAATAACACAACAAAATGTAGTTCCATATTCAATGTTTATTTGTAGCACAGGACACGTGAATACGTGGATATTTCACAAAGCACAGTTCAATAATATTTTAAGATGTAAGAATTAAGCATCTAG
>NW_018408483.1:599025-686146 GCF_002113885.1 Mizuhopecten yessoensis
TTTTTTTTGTATTTGTCTATTTTCGCTTTGGTATTTTTGTCCTTGTGTATTATCGCTTTGGTATTTTTGTATTTGTGTATTATCGCTTCGGTATTTTTGAATTTGTGTATAATCGCTTTGGTATTTTTGTATTTGTGTATTATCGCTTTGGTATTTTTTTCCTTGGGTATTATCGCTTTGTTATTTTTGTATTTGTGTATTATCGCTTCGTTATTTTGTATTTGTGTATTATCGCTTTGGTATTTTCGTATTTGTGTATTATTGCTTTGGTATTTTTGAATTTTTGTATTATCGATTTGGTATTTTTGAATTTGTGTATTAACGCTATGGTATTTTTGTCCATGTGTATTATTTGGTATTTTGTCCTGGTGTATTAACGCTATGGTATTTTGTCCTGGTTATTATTTGGTATTTTGTCCTTGTGTATTAACGCTTTGGTATTTTGTCCTGGTGTATTATTTGGTATTTTGTCCTTGTGTATTAACGCTATGGTATTTTTGTCGTTGTGTATTATTTGGTATTTTGTCCTGTGTATTATTTGGTATTTTGTCTTTGTGTATTAACGCTTTGGTATTTTGTCCTTGTGTATTATTTGGTATTTTTGTCCTTGTGTATTATTTGGTATTTTGTCCTTGTGTATTAACGCTTTGGTATTTTGTCCTGGTGTATTATTTGGTATTTTGTCCTTGTGTATTAACGCTATGGTATTTTTGTCGTTGTGTATTATTTGGTATTTTGTCCTGTGTATTATTTGGTATTTTGTCCTTGTGTATTAACGCTTTGGTATTTTTTCCTTGTGTATTAACGCTTTGGTATTTGGTCCTTGTGTATTATTTGGTATTTTGTCCTGTGTATTATTTGGTATTTTGTCTTTGTGTATTAACGCTTTGGTATTTTGTCCTTGTGTATTATTTGGTATTTTTGTCCTTGTGTATTATTTGATATTTTCGTCCTTGTATATTATTAGGTATTTTGTCCTTGTGTATTATTTGGTATTTTGTCCTTGTGTATTATCGCTTTGGTATTTTTGAATTTGTGTATTATCGCTTTGGTATTTTTGAACTTGTGTATTATCGCTTTGGTATTTTTGTACTTGTGTATTATCGCTGTATTATTTGGTATTTTGTCCTTGTGTATTATCGCTTTGGTATTTTGGAATATGTGTATTATCACTTTGGTATTTTTGTATTTGTGTATAATCCCTTTGTACTTTTGTATTTGTGTATTATCGCTTTGGTATTTTTGAACTTGTGTATTATCGCTTTGGTATTTTTGTACTTGTGTATTATCGCTGTATTATTTGGTATTTTGTCCTTGTGTATTATCGCTTTGGTATTTTTGAATTTTTGTATTATCGCTTTGGTATTTTTGAATTTGTGTTTTATCGCTTTGGTATTTTTGTATTTGTGTATTATCGCTTTGTTTTTTGTGTATTTGTCTATTTTCGCTTTGGTATTTTTGTCCTTGTGTATTATCGATTTGGTATTTTTGTATTTGTGTACTATCGTTTTGGTATTTTTGTCCCTGTGTATTATCGCTTTGGTATTTTGGAATTTGTGCATTATCGCTTTGGTATTTTTGTATTTGTGTATTATCGCTTTGGTATTTTTTTCCTTGTGTATTATCGCTTTGGTATTTTTGTATGTGTGTATTATCGCTTCGGTATTTTTGAATTTGTGTATAATCGCTTTGGTATTTTTGTATTTGTGTATTATCGCTTTGGGATTTTTTTCCTTGTGCATTATCGCTTTGGTATTTTTGTATTTGTGTATAATCCCTTTGTATTTTTGTATTTGTGTATTATCGCTTTGTTATTTTTTTCCTTGTGTATTATCGCTTTGGTATTTTTGTACTTGTGTATTATCGCTGTATTATTTGGTATTTTGTCCTTGTGTATTATCGCTTTGGTATTTTGGGGTTTGTGTATTATCGCTTCGGTATTTTTGAATTTGTGTATTATCGCTTTGGTATTTTTGAACTTGTGTATTATCGCTTTGGTATTTTTGTACTTGTGTATTATCGCTGTATTATTTGGTATTTTGTCCTTGTGTATTATTTGGTATTTTTGTCCTTGTGTATTATTTGGTATTTTGTCCTTGTGTATTATCGCTTTGGTATTTTTGTATTTGTGTATTATCGCTTCGCTATTTTGTATTTGTGTATTATCGCTTTGGTATTTTTGAATTTTTGTATTATCGCTTTGGTATTTTTGAATTTGTGTATTATCGCTTTGGTATTTTTGAACTTGTGTATTATCGCTTTGGTATTTTTGTACTTGTGTATTATCGCTTTGGTATTTTTGTACCTGTGTATTATCGCTTTGGTATTTTTGTACTTGTGTATTATCGCTTTGGTACGTTTGTCATGTGTGTTATCGCTTTGGTATGTTTGGCATGTGTGTTACCGCTTTGGTACGTTTGGCATGTGTGTTATCGCTGTGAATTATTTGTCCACTTGTTCTTTAGCCCTTTGATGCTGTGGATATTTTGTACTATGTTAACATTGTGTGATTTTTGTCACTGTGTGTAGTCGTTGTGGTATTTTGTCCCTGTGTGTTGTCGTTGTGGTATTTTTGTCCCTATGTGTTGTCGTTGTGGTATTTATGTCCCTATGTGTTGTCTTTGTGGTATTTTTGTCCCTATGTGTTGTTGTGTGGTATTTTTGTTCCTATGTGTTGCCTCTTTGGCATTTTTGTCCCATAAATTACCGCTTTGGTTTTTTTGTCGCTCTATTGTCATTGTGGTATTTTTGTCCCTGTGTGCTGTCTCCTTGGTATTGTGTCCCTATGTGTTGTCGTTGTGGTATTTATGTCCCTATGTGTAGTCGTTGTGGTATTTTGTCCCTGTGTGTAGTCTTTGTGGTATTTTTGTCCCTATGTGTTGTCTTTGTGGTATTTGTGTCCCTATGTGTTGTCGTTGTGGTATTTATGTCCCTATGTGTTGTCTTTGTGGTATTTTTGTCCCTATGTGTTGTCATTGTGGTATTTATGTCCCTGTGTGTTGTGATTGCGGTATTTATGTCCCTGTGTGTTGTCGTTGTGGTATTTTTGTCCCAATGTGTTGTCTTTGTGGTATTTTTGTCTCTATGTGTTGTCGTTGTGGTATTTTTGTCCCTATGTGTTGTCGTAGTGGCATTTTGTCCCTGTGTGTAGTCGTTGTGGTATTTTTGTCCCTATGTGTTGTCTTTGTGGTATTTTGTCCCAATGTCCTATATCATTGTGGTATTTTTGCCCCCATGTGTTGTCGTTGTGGTATATTTGTCCCTATGTGTAGTCGTTGTGGTATTTTGTCCCTGTGTGTAGTCGTTGTGGTATTTTTGTCCCTTTGTGTTGTCGTTGTGGTATTTATGTCCCTATGTGTTGTCATTGCGGTATTTATGTCCCTGTGTGTTGTCATTGCGGTATTTATGTCCCTGTGTGTTGTCGTTGTAGTATATTTGTCCCTATGTGTTGTCTTTGTGGTATTTTGTCCCAATGTCCTATCATTGTGGTACTTTTGCCCCCATGTGTTGTCATTGCGGTATTTATGTCCCTGTGTGTTGTCGTTGTGGTATTTTTTCACTTTGGTATTTTTGTGTCTGATTGTAGACACTGGCATTTTGTTTGTTTGTTATATACCAATTGTAACACTGCGAAAGAAGTGACACGAGAACAGAATGTCACGAAACCGTCAAGGAAAATAACACGGAATATAACGGAATAACACGGAATATAACGACTCGCAACGTTGCAGTGGTCTTGGCAAGTAGAACGTAAAGGTCAATGAAAACACGATTTTTTTTCTCCGACTTGAATTAGCCGAGACATCTGACAAGACAATTGCAAATTTTAAGGTTCCTGTAGTTATTTAAATTTTGATATTTTCGATAAATAGACGTATGCATGTATGAGACAGTGTCAATGTGTGTAAACAGCGATAAGACGGCGTGGAAGAGGTTAAGTGGTGAAGGTATTTCGGGCATCAACAAGTAGATGTAAATCATTAACACACACGTAAGTGTTTAGATTGGCTCGTTTATTTCGACTTGACTGCACGAGATTGATAAGCAGCATGCGTTATGAATGGGGGATACATTAAGCATTTGATAAAAGAAACATAGAGACAGCAATGCTTGACGTGCCCATCCCATCCATACTGTACCTCTCCTCGAGGTAAGACAACTGGTCCTATCAATACCTGATAGCCCAAACAGGTGACGGCTGTCGGGACACACGAACCAGCTAACAATTCACACACATATGTTCGTGAAAAACATAATCATTAATTCTCCGGGCTAACAAGATTGACCCTTCACTCAAAATACTCATCATTACCATACATCATCTGAAAAAAAAGAAGATTATCTCCAAGTACATCCCAGTAGCGCTCGTGTGGGGAAAGTGTCGAGAGAGATATATAATATACATGCATAGTAAAGGTTCCAACGCTACCCGAGGTCGTTACCGTCCGTCAACCACTGATAACGTCGGTCGTGTTACAGTTTTAGAATGGCGATACATTGGAATATACACTGTAGAAGAACATTTTCTCAGTCGCACCACTCTACTACTTGAATATATAGCGTATACCTCACGGTCGCTAATTTGTCCCATGACATATAATATCACGGCGAATGCACAGTATCACCCTCTAATGTCAAATCCAAGGCACCACTAATCAGACGTATTCGGAGTTAGGGTGTGTTTACCGTGACGGTGTACTGACGAAGGCGTGTATTTTCTTAAAACACAATGTTACCCCCAACCACATCTTACATATCACTGCGCGATCCTGTACAAACCATGTTTCTTTCTTCTAACTGTAACAGAACCACGTCAAATTAATTACGGTAATGGACGGTCCTTAGCATGCTCCCAGAAAACGTGACGTTCAAGTATACCGATAAAGCGATCTTCCTTTTTTTTTTATTTGAAAACGTTCTGAAATCAGATTTTAATGGTAGAACGCAGAAATGCGCACACACTGATAACAGTTCTAGTTACGTTTGGTGGCATGTGTCTATTGCGCGTAGCGTCCGTTAGATAACAATATTGATAACTCTCATCCAACTTCCGGTCTGGAAGTTATTAACTCGTACTGAACCGTAGGTAACATGATTGGTCGCAATTCCCCGTTGTCAAAAACAGGTAAGATTGTATTGTCATGCTCGCATACTTTGGTGATCAAGCACCTCCACGACCTCGCTAAATGATCGAAGGCCGATAATTGATGTTATAGTTGTGTAAAGTACGATAACGGACTTCAGTTACTGATATTAAACGTGTAACTAGGATTAATATTTGATTTTTATGCCGTTGTGCTTTGCAAGTCATATCAACATGGAAGAATGGGCAGACAAACGGCAGGCATAACAACTGTCATTAGGGATTGGTTACAATAATACACTCTGGATGGACCATACACGCATTACTCACTCTTATTTATTGAGGCGCGATCGAAGACCAGCCTAAAAAATATCTCTACAATTCTGCACTACCTAAAAATTGTTCCACTATATATAACTTACCATAGCAACTTTGACTTATCAAATTGAAGATTGTCCATTACTTTTTTCGTTTGTTTGAGGTCGTTTGATGTTTTTGTTTACCATTTGTTGGTCTAGGTGACCTCTTTGGTGTTGATGGGTCGTTAAGAATCTATTAATAATAACAATACAGTAATAACAGTCCGGCCTTCCACGTAAACGGCCGAGGTTCAATCCCTGTAGTTGTTGTATGAACCTTTCTAAGGAAGAGTTTTTCCTGCCTACATAGCGTCAATAAACCGCGTGGATATAAAAAAAGGTCTGATGTGGGCGATACAGTGTCTGTGCTGTGATATGTAGGTGGAGGTACACATGTAGCACTTTATGTAAAAAGGTTTTGGAATCATAGTACCTCCGTAACACTCATGATGTACTCATGTGGATGTATTAGCCTTGTGGCATAGATCTCGTAGTAAGCACCTGATAATGCAGACCCAACAAGATCTGACATCGTACTGACCTATCTATGTACATGTTTTATGAAGCGTCTTTCTGGAGCGGTATATGTATATTGTAGCTAGATTCGGAGCCATATAAAATGTCGTATAATAATATTCATATAGCGATAGCTGTAACGTAGATATTTCAAATCATACTACATAACGGCTGATTGTTAAGGATATTGTCGTACAAATGAAGCCATGAACATCTGGCGTAACGGTGGGATATTGTTGGCTATTCTGGGATGTCGTAGGCTGTTCCGGTTCACGTACCGAACGTAACTATACGCATGTGTCCTCGATAGCCTCGAGACAAGTGCTACAATGTAGCACATGTAGTTTGGTTTTCTCAGCTGTTTGAACCACATACGTGTCGAAAACACGCCACTGTGCATTATCACGCTCCAATATAATCAACACGTTCTAATATGATTATCAAAATATGATACAATAAGCACGTTAAATACAATTAACATATTACGAAACAGCTATCAAGCTGCACCAATATATCTAGTTTGTTAGCTAAAATTGATCATTACGCTTTAATACTATCATTGATTTACAAAACAATTGACAAATTACGATACATTTAACAATTAACGAACTCCGCTTTCCCCAATTCCCCACCTGCCGATGGATTACCACCTTGCTGTGTTCGGTGGGGGAAGGAGATGGGTGCGTGTTTTGATGAATCTGTTGGCTCTCCAGACTGGTCGGAAGGGAAGGAACAGATGAAACGATGTGCAATCCCTTTTATACCAGGTATTTGCCTCTGTGTCATTGTGACATATGACAAGTGTACAGTGGCTCTTTTGCGACAACACTGTATAACGCACCTTAGTCCCAAGTGCCGAAATTGGGATTTAACCTTCCTATCCTGTCTATTTTGAATACAAAACGTTCGCCCATTTGACGAAAGCACCGGTACGACTCATGCCAAAGTCCTTAAATGTGTAGCTTTTAGGGTAACTGCAACGAGCAGTTAACCTGTTGATAGTAAGAATGGTATTTCAGTGAAGTACGTAGCACTCTAAAGTCGGCAGCAGATCCGCGCTATCGCAATGAGGCAACTGCACCAACATACCCAACATGTTCCTCCAGCACCAATTCATGAATGTACGCTTTAAATGACTCTTGCTGTTAATTGTATACTAACATTTATAAACCAGGCTAAACCTCGAAACAATTACTTCACTTCATCTGTGCGATGTTTGGGATCTATCGGTAATGTATGATAGCGTCAGCAAACAAAGACAAATTAAACTGAATGTCGACACCAAAAGACATAAAACTGGAAAAGAAAATACCACTAAATTTGCACTCCAGAAGGGTAAGCATTCCTTGCATCATAGATGGTCAACGTTCTGGATTAAGCTGTCTTATACAGCAGACTGGACCGGTCACTACCAAATACAGGACCGTAGACTGTACACTGGACCGGTCACTACCAAATCCAGGCCCGTAGACTGTATACCGGACCGGTCACTACCAAATCCAGGCCCGTAGACTGTATACCGGACCGGTCACTACCAAATCCAGGCCCGTAGACTGTATACCGGACCGGTCACTACCAATTACAGGACCGTAGACTGCATACTGGACCGGTCCCCACCAAATACAGGACCGTAGTCTGTATACTGGACCGGTCACTACCAAATACAGGACCGTAGACTGGCCACTCTTTCATGTATCGGAAAGTAGATCGGTCACTCTGAGGTATTCAAGAAAGAAGACCAGTCACTTTGTGATATATCGTAAAGAAGACCGATCATTCTGTCATTTACCGGAAATTGGACTGGTCACTAACAACTGTGACATAGTGAACATGTCTTGAATTATCTTAGCTCAGAGTTATATGCAGATTGACAATTCACTTGGTGAGGAATTATTAGCTGTGGTTTCAGGTTACCCGTACGTCCTATAAATCAAAAAAGCTAGTACAAATCATGATAATCAGGTTACAGATCCATGTGGCTATCACAGCCGTTAGTAATTAACAAGTATCCACAATGGTATCACCATAAGTGATTGGGAAACTCTATTCCCGGGGTGAGGTTTTCATTTCTGATGAACAACCCCTAACCCCATCCGAGTGATACCACCTGTATGTTTATATCACACGTGGGTTTTCCTTAACCTACACACAATAAATATAGGTTCAACACGACTGATAGTTGTACCAAACGGTACAGATACATGTACAGACTATATCAATCGACATAAGATTCCCCCATTGGATCTATATTTTGTCCTTTCTAAACGGATGAGGATAGTCGGGTATAGAAGTAGTACTGCAAGCGTTAAAATAGGATATCAATAAAAATGTATGAAGATATAAATAGGATGATAGAATGTGTTTTAGTAAAATAACTAACGAAGGCCGCTTCTGTCAGAGTAAATCAGTTTCACAACCTTTCCGATCCCCAATCCTAATCAACTTCTTCTCATACTGACAACCAATGATAAAGAATGTATCATGATACCGGTAGGTGGTATAAGGTAGTACATAGATGATAAACCATATTATCATGTATATACTACTTTATACCACCTACCAGTAGCATGATACATTCTTTATCATTGGTTGTCAGTATGAGAAGAAGTTGAGAACGACTTGTGTAAATGTGCATATGGAAAAGCTATGACGATGGGATTGTTTTAAAAATATTTTTTTTCTACGTTGTTTTATGGTTCATTGTATTCCTACGCGCAAAACATCTATTTGTTTACGTTTTTCACAAGTGATCGTTGACCATTCAGCTTAGAGGTCATTTGGAAAACATGGTTTTTAGTAGAGTTATTTTAATGAAGAAAAATGTAAAGTAGTAGTATATAGATGATAAATAGTTTATCATAAGTATTATCAGTGTTTGTCTTGAGATCAATTTTCTCATCGCTCGCACATAGCGGTGGCCTCTAGATTTTATCTCCGTGCTCGCGATGAGAAAATTGACCTCAGTTAACGATTTTAAGAAAGTGCACGCCTTCGTCAGTACACCGTCACGGTAAACACACCCTAACCCCCAATACGTCTGATTTGTGCCTTTGATCTGCCATTAGAGGGTGATACTGTGTATTCGCCGCGACATTATATGTCATAGGTCGAATTAGGGACCGTGAGCTACACGCTAGGTATGTCGTCGAAGGAATTAGCTGGGAAAATGTTCAGCACAAGCATGACTGCTACAGTGTATATTCAAATGTATCGCCATTCTTAAATTGTAACACGGCCGACGTTATCAGTGGTTGACGGACGGTAACGACCTCGGGTAGCGTTGGAAGGTACCACCCAAAACCTTTACGACAAACACTGAAAATACAGTGTGATAATCTGCAATTATCAATAAGAGAACGCTAAAAGAATTTTCTCCCATAAACAAGGGAAGTAACGCCGCTAACGTACATATGTAGCAGTGGTGATACACACAACGCTGACCTGAGTAGAATAATACATTATACGACCTTGTCCAATGGGCAAGTACGAAACAAAAAGCCTACACTGTATATAAATTACTTTGACCTTCACAACTAATGCGCAGTATGTTCTATTTTAACGTCCTCTAACCAAAACAAGCATATGTGTTTTATTGACCATTGACAGTTCTGAAATGGCGACTGAAATAACTCGCCCTCCTATTAAGAATCTCCTGGGATATGGTTTCCCTGTATAGACAAAAACATGCCTACCAAAAACTACTCAGATTAAATTGGTACGGCAGCTGACTGGTGTATGCAATTGGAACAGCTTGGGTCAACTGGAACCCACTGAAAAATAGTCGGGACAAACAGATCCTTCTTGTTGTGAGACCTTTCATTTGCATGCTATTTGGTCATATTCTTAGCAAAAAAGACAATTGAAGCCTATTTGCATATTATTTCAGTAGATGACACTATTAATAAAAACCGTGCTTATGCATCGAAATGAGCCTCATCAAAGACAGCAGGCCAATTAGGGGCTCTATGGTATCGAGGGACGGCCCGACAATTACGGGTAATGCCCTTATTAGGACTAAGTGGAAGAATAAAGCACGGACCATGTACACGCGTGACCTTGAACGAGTGTAAGCAGTGTAAGACGCTTCAGCAAGACAATTACGATAATACAAGTATCGTTTTACCGATGACTGACGAGGCCTGTTATTGATCTGATCCTAGAGGAGAACCAGGTTTCGGATAATTTACCGATGTACTACAGGATCAATGTCAAAATAGTTCTACGTTTAATTATTGTTGTGGGACTCATTCAGAATACCAAATGCAATAATGGGTCCTGTAGGGTTGACTGTAGTAAAGTTCTATTTCAGCTTTTGTACTGTTGCTATGTATTTTAACGTTTTGTTCCCGTGTATCCATACATCATGCACGTAAGATGAAGTTATTACGTCTTGACACGTCAACATTGTTGATGGAAGTCGTTAGAGATACAATAGTAACATATGGTCAACAAGTTTGCGTGCATCCTAAATAAGTTTTTTTTATTGCCTACTATTTTTCTGTAATTGATATTCTGATAGTTACGATGTTTAAACGTCTTCATGAGAAAATACCATAATTCCCTATAAATATTCTTGTACAATAATTGTAGTTTAAGTGTATATGTTCTCGAGTTGACCATAGTTAATGTGTGCTTCAATACTCGGACTGATCTTGTATCTCATATCACTATCGATAAGGAGACCTTCGAGTGCTGGAATATGTTCCGGCGGACAAGCAGTTGTACAGCTTTGCTCTGTAACCTTTATGACCATCTAGTTATACTGTTTTCTATATGAAATCTTATGGAAGATAGCCCTTGATTGTCACAACCTTTTCCATTCGCAACGTTTGTGACACGATGCATGCATTTAGCACTAGACGTACATGTATATTGTAACCACCGTCAGAAAAGGAAGCGACGTCATTTCGACTTTACTCTGTTACATCAGTGTGGTGTGTTTTTATTTCTGTGCTGAAGGGGGCGTCTACGATTTACTAATGGGACAGCAAATAAACGAAGACATATGTCTATCCCATAGTAATTTGTTCCGTATCTTTCGAAATCACCGAGAAACCCATAAATATAATTACTGTTTTACCATGCTACCACGTGAGGGTTAACCTCCACCTTGGATATATAACAAAAGTTAAGGACATAATTGTGTTGTTGTGTAAAGTCGGTGCCAACTCGACACTCTAGCCGGCATGGGAGTTCTGCGGAGCAGACCCTCAGGGTTGACCCAACATTTCAGCATCAAACATCACATCGCCACCAAACGAAGAATTTTGGCAGCGACGTGACCCCGCACGACCTTGGAATGTGGCCGTTGTTATACCGATGTCATTACAAGAATTCCTGTTACAAAACAGGATTATGAATAATAAAACCCTGTCTTCCGTTATGCTAGCGTTAACTATTGTCACTTCCTTAATCGATATTTTCAAAGAAATATTGAATACAATTTGCCAGCAAATTTATCGACAGAATATTCTGTAAAAATTGGCATGATAGAATTCTTCGCACAAATTTGCTAGTGACATTGGACGGACAGCGAGTGAATTCAGGTGAAGGACTCCAGTTCACATTGTTTTCCCTGTAACAGGATGCTTGTTGACATCTTGATAATCTCCTGAACGTTTGTACGATGTAGCCTGCAATTGTCCCAAAACAAAATAGCCAATAACAGTAAAAGCTCACTGACGTTTTTGAAAGAAAGTATTTCTGGTTATAATTCATAACGAATGATTTATGACACAAGATTGATACACGAAACTACTTTCAGTTTTTGAATTTCAATATTTTTAAAAGTCAGGAAGCATGATACATTTGTACGTCAGCTTTCGCGACAGGTACGGTAATAGTCGACCAATCACACACGACATGCTACAAATTATTACGCGAATTGATGTAAACATTATGTACGTCAACAGGATGTGTGTCCGCCAGCAAGGCAATTTGTTAAGACAATGTTAAAAACAAACATAACTGCAACTGATAAAATATGTATACACGGATAGAAATGTAAGTCGGGTGATAAATGAACAGCAATTAATGCCAATATTGACCAAGCAGTAAGAACAAAACACGTGTCAAAAGGCAACAACAGCTACCTTTGTGTCAAGCTCAACTGCGTGTGGGCCGTTAAGTCAGATTTCTAATCAATGACAGAGATCTGATTCCACATAATAGGATAAAACAAACAAACATGAATGAATTCTGACTTTCTTATTATCTGGTAATTACCTTTGAGTGCAATTGCAGTTTGTAAAGAGGCAGAAATGCTATAAAATGTCATGACTTATGTTCATTTACAGGCATTGTAGAGATAACGTCCCCAGAATGTGTGCGACAAACTGTAATCCCCAGTCACGTGACTACATTTCCTTTTACGACAATGCCAATGTTGTTGTAATCCAATGGAAGTAGCGTAGGGAAGATGTTCTTGTATCTGGCAAGATTACATTAACATTGTTCGACTCCGCCGTAGTGCCCTCTATCGTTACGTCCGCTGTACGCCTCGTATATGCAGATGTGTTATCACAGCCTTTAAAAGCGGAATGCCTAACAAACAATATTAGCTCTGTTAAATAAAAGTCATCGGTATAAACAAAAAAAATATATTAAAATCTCGTTTATATTGATTTCTGCAGAAGCACTAGATGTATGCGGACGTGTTGTTTATAGTAGTGATAAGTCCTTTGCTTACTTAGTGTATAAATACGCGTTTATCTCACAAAAAGTGCCAACACTGTCAAAGACATTACCATCAAACGGCCATAGGAATCAACAGGTCCGTGCGGTTCACATGGGAGGGCAATACACGGCTCTTCGGCCGTTTGAAGTTTATGTTGCAAATAGATCGTTACGTCCTCTGTACGCCTCGTATATGCATATGTGTTATCACAGCCCTGAAAAGCGGAATGCCTAACTAACAATATTAGCTCTGTTAAATAAAAGTCATCGGTATAAACAATCTTATATTAAAATCTCGTTTACATTGATTTCTGCAGAAGCACTAGATGTATGCGGACGTGTAGTTTATAGTAGTGATAAGTCCTTTGTTTACTTAGTGTATAAATACGCGTTTATCTGTCTTTGACAGTGCCAACACTGTCAAAGACATTACCATCAAACGGCCATAGGAATCAACAGGTCCGTTCGGTTCACATGGGAGGGCAATACACGGCTCTTCGGCCGTTTGAAGTTTATGTTGCAAATAGATCGTATATCTTATGATATTACCATAGAAATTCAATATTATTCTATTCGCAACCACGACGCGGTTATATTTGATATAGAGGTCTAGGAGCTGTTTTGGAATGCTGACAACTGTCCCTGAACGGTGCGTAGCTCTGTCTGGTGGGAAGTTTGTCAGATCCGTATAGTCGATCGCATGCAAGACCACCGGTGGTGCTATAGATTGCAGCATGGCTTGCATGGTAACCCGGATTAAACTCCACGTTTTGTTGGTCTTTAAGTCAACCCGACGGATGAGTTTTTGTTTCCGGTTTGACTACCTGAATGACACATGTTTACAAAATACATTCGTTATCGAAATTCAGACCAATATTTCATATTGTATTAAAAATATATGAAATTAAAACGTCGTTTGCCTAAAATGAACACATTTCATTTTCAAAACAACAAAACTACAAATGTAACAAACAATCTGAACAAGCGACCAAACAAGTCACTTCCTCCAGTATTTACTAGTAAAACAGGCAATGAGAAATTTGGTAATCGACCACTTACACATCTACACTTAATATAATCTGTATACATTGTTCTTGTTTTGTCCTAGCAAAATTAAGATCGTTTAACGACAGATGCATAGGAAGACACGACAGGAATAATAAATAAAATAGAAAAGAAATGATACAAAGATTTGCATATAGAAGCAGCAGATCAATGTTTGTTTCCTCAATTTCCCCTGAGCAGAGGAGACAGAATACGATAGCATGCTGCATGAATTGCAACATTAGTCGCTTCATACGATCAGTTACAGTGGCAAAATTGTATAGATATACATATGTAACAGTGTAGACTCGAAACGACAATAACTGGGGTCTGCGAGACTCAAAACAGGAAAGGTGTCATGACCTCAAATCCATCTATGAACCTAGGACGGGTAAGCGTTACCTTTACCCATTTGGTACTCTTAATTCCCAGGAGTTACATGTATGTATCACACAAACGACCTCGGACACAGCGGACAAGTGTTTAGTCATGGCAAACGCTTAACATTAATTGCTGGAAATTTCTCTTGACGACGATCGCAAATTGAAACGAGTCGGGGAGAAATCGTGGATTAACAGTTCAAATGTAAATCTCTTGACATTCTGGCACTAAGAATAGACTCTGGGATAGCGACAGGTAAGTCTGTAACTAAGAAAATTAACGACCTTGATATTTGAATAAGTCACGTTTTGTAGTGAGATGATCATTATTGTCTTATTGCAAGTAAAGGTCAAGATATGAAGGGGAAGACGAGATGTACAATGTATATGCTCAGATTAATACTAATTTAGTCCAGACGTTGTTTCATGTTGCATCACTAGCAATGCCACACCATACTAGAGAAGCACGCCTCCAGATCACAATACTGTATCACTTAACCAAACAGCCCATTATTTTTAACAAATCTACAACCTGTTCCAATAGTTTTAAAGTGTTTAACGTCCTATTAACAGCTTAGACCATTTCAGGACGTACCTCCATGTGTGTAGAGAATGCTTGCAGGGGGCGGTAAGTTGGCGTATTTGCCTCCTTCCAACAGCGGTGATCTGATTCCAACTTTAGAGTGCTACCTTACTGAAGGCACAAAACACATTAATTCACCAAGTACTAGTATACAGACAACGGATAAATCAGTTGTGTCAGTTACCATAGATATAAAGAACAAATACTTATATAATACCAAACTAACAAATCTACATGTACAACCGGTTTATCACAATAAGAGAACCAATATTGTCATTGTACCAACAAATCTACAACCTGTTCCATAACAACAATAACTAAACCTTCCCTGTCACTGACAAAGGAACAAGACATGTCTCACCAACACTAACAAACCGTGTAAGTTATTCTATCACAATCAGAGAATCAACCCTTTCCTACAACTGACAAACCCCACACGACAAAATACAGAAAACATGCCTCACAACTAACAAACAAGAATGTGTTCCACGATCGGCACAGCAATATACCTCATAAATCCTGGCAGCACAGATTAATTGATTTTCTCTTTTTGTTTCAACATAAGGACGCCAGTATGTGTCTGATGTAAGAGAGACGACAAGCGCTCTGCATTTATCGCGTCAAGATCCGCTTACCCTATACATCAGCTTGTGAATGGACGAAAACATTTATTTCAAAGTCGTTACTTAATGATCATTTTATGTATTATAATAGCACAAGAAGATCTGTTAAGATAATTGTTGGAATTTAATTAGGCCAATTAAACAGGCGAATATTATTTCATCGAGAGCGCGAGAGGAGAACGTGCCGCGGATCACTAGATGGCGGTATGGAGAGACTTCTTTCTACAGCTATCAGCTAATGAGATCGCTGAAGCTGCTAATACGTGTAATTGATTGGGCCCGCTCTACACACGTATAGGTAAACCTCAAACTGGGGAATCTTTATCTGTTTAATCGTTATAAACGTAATTATAAGACAATCGGCGGTAGGACCCATATGTTCCTTGTCAGTAAAGCCAGCGGAGGACTATATATGTATCAAGGCAGAAAAACCAATATTGACATGTCTAGCTCCGTAAACATTAATGCCCGCGGCTAATCCTTTGAAGATTGATATGCATATTTGATGCACATGTATATTTTATCATTTCAAACAAAATGTCATTACAAATGATGGTACACGAAGTGTTTCACTGATCGTACTATCAGCATGACTGATATAAAATTGTTATACACGAGTATATGCATATTTAGCCAAACGCCTGATATTCAATCAAACACACGTGTCTAGATCCAAGCACACATGTTTCCTCCTATAACGTTAAACGGTAGCTGAGATAATTGACAATATATGTAGAACTTAATCCAGGGAAAGATTGACCACCCTGTCATATATACACAGGTTCTGTTGTATCGGTACATCAGTATGTACTTGTTATTACACTATGCTGGACTCCCTAAACACATTTTAACGATCTTCCTCCTTTTTTCATTAGACTTTCAACCTTTTGTACACCCATTCCTTTTTTTCTTGGCATTCAACTTTATAAATGGTTCTTTGGCTTTCCGCGTAGCATCGCCATACAAATTAACAAGGTGCTCCCTTCCTAGTATCGCTTGTTTATTATTTTACGTCATAAGATAGTTGACTGCTGGTAGACTAATAAGATCCCGAGGTAGGTTTTAACACTGCAGTCATAACATTTATTCTGACACTGTTCAAAGTGTATGATCAAAATATCTAAAATGTGTAAATTAATGATATGATATACTGATATGTATAGACACATCCAATCTTTCGCTGTATTTCTATATATTTCCCAACACTTTAGATTGGAGTTTTAGTTCCTCAAGTGTCACTGATAAGTCCGTATCATGTGGTGAAGCAAAACTTTATTTTGATTTCTACTTCGCATTGACATACTCAACTGTTGTTCTTTCCCCATTACTCTTGACATGCATCCTTTGACCTCAAAACTATTTCGTCTAATTGTTTTCCTTTCACCTCTTTGTTTCACATCTGAGTAGGAAGGAACAAATCTTTGCTTAACAGTATATCAATAGTCTTCGCCATCAACTCTCAAATATGTAAATATCGTCTCGGTAAGGAGGAATACGTTGAACGATTTGGAGAAACTAAAAATACGCTTCATTCAGAGCAGACAAGTAGTTATAAATATCGCAGTACGTTTACTTTCGTATGCAGCGTATGCAGTCGGTGCTTCGTCAAATTCGACGTTCTGTTTGTTTGGTGAAGAACCATTCCAGCGATACCGAACCCTACTAGGCTATTCATGTCTCAGAATGAACGATGCCAAATAGAAGGTAACATTGCAGGCTTGGAAGTGAAGGATCGGCCTGTTATCATCCACTGCATGAACGCATACTGTGACTACACCATGTTCCATAATAGGTCACCAAATAAAGTACCAGCTTCACCTCCATGACCACTTAATGACGTTGAAAGTATCTAACAATACACATATGACATTTTTATCTTTTCAATTCTGTCTTTTCCCCTCAAGCCGTCTCTCTTGTCAACTTTCCACTGGTTCCCACGTTCTGTCGTTCAACTCATTGCGTAGATTCACTCATAACATTGTTTTCGTTTGCAGCATTCCGGCCTATCGACAATTTAAGTCATTAAGGGCCAAAAAAGCGCTGTTAAAATAGATATTCACAAAAAAACACATCCAATTAAAAAAGAATAGTTTAAAATGTGTACGTCGTTAGCAAGCGAGTTGATTGTAAATGCGTCGTACCTTATCGTAAATATCAACTGAGTGAAAATAAACTATATAAAACAAATTGTTATTGTTACAGTATAAAATTTATCTCGCATAAGGTCATAAGAGATTCGTCTGTAAATGGTTGATAACATACTTGTTATTCTGGTTGATTTTCTTTTCTTAAAACGTTGCTCATCAGATCATATAAAATCAAACCATTGATTGGTCAGCCATTAACTTGTATGATAGTGTTTTTCACTCGCCAGTAGCAGCCTTTACAATGGATTGGGAAACAAATGTATGCTGCTAGGCTGTGACCTATATATTTCATACAGGTACGCAATGTCTTTATCCGTATATCCTTTTGGCAGCAACGCTCCAGGGAACCTGCAATTGTCCCTCCTTCCTCAAAAATGTGAGAGTCCCCGATCTACGCGGGTGTCTCGTCACGAAAACGCTAATTGGGGCGTTCGTTTGCTTGTTTTCTGAAAAAACGTTCATTGCTTTCTACGTGGAGTCAGTAGTTGGAATAAAAGCCTTTGATCATGTCCATTTCTATCGGTAGCAACATAAATGAGACGACTTCAAAAACCTCAGCATCCATATCACGCGGGAGTTTTGATGGTCTGGAAATCACACGGGATTTCCCAATCAACCATTTTGCCGGTCGATTAGACCAGATAGCGTTTAGTTGTTGGAAAGATGAGGCATTTTGACCACATTGGCAAGTAAATACATCATGGAAGTTCCTACAACAAAGCCTTATTCCTAAGGATTGCATTGTGGCGTTCGGTAGAGTTTTCCCAACTCGCTAAATGTGGTCGATTGTTCATTTGAATGTGTGCACAGACAGGATAATTTCATTTGGTATTAGTTTTTTTTCTGTATAAACGTCCTTCGATAAGAGATGTACGCCTTTGGATTTCACAAGAGCAGCACAATTAGGGAGTAGGCGTCCATCGCGATTTCCGGTGATCTATCAGATACACGACTTATTTCCGGTCCGATATAAACTTCCTAGATGCTTTTTCACAAATTGTCGTTTCATAAATGCTACAGCATTTCATATCGACCGGTGTTGTGAAGCTGTCACTCAAATAGTATATATATATAACCGGCCAGATAGACTTTGGAATCCATCTAAGACGGAAAAAGATAAATGATATGGACCCATAGAATAATTGGTAAGATTGATAGGTGGACAAAGCGCAGACAGCGAAGCCGTGGTACTTACCGTTTATGTAAGGCAGCGGATCACGCTAGTGGCATAGACACAACAGGTCATAGATAACGCTGTAAAATCATCGCCAAACGTCTGTACACAACGCGGGCTTATATTGCATTAAACATGGCGATATCTCTTTTGTCATCAGAGTTTTGTTTTATCCTTGTTGACAGTGACCTAACGTTTCTTCAACTGTCTTTTGAAGGAATCGATAGTGATCCCAAAATTGCACTACGGGGCATCCGTGGGGCACGCGTGGGCGTACGATTGCAATCTGGTAACACTGTCAAAGTTCAAACCAAAACTTACATTAACTTTTACCGACAATAGATGTGGTTGTTCATTGAATTTAGCTAGGAATGATTCAGCAAGGGACACCTCAGCTCTACCATATCACAGACAACCAATATCACAGACAACCAATATCAAAGACAACCAATATCAAATCACAACGCATGTCTGTCAAGCCAAGACGGAAGTCGAGTCTGATGTCTGGCTAGGCAATACCACATGAGCGGAAGTATGAGGTATCTTAAAGAAATGTTCCTTATCTTTGATAAATAAACGTTACCTACTGGCACTATAAATGTTTGCTTAAAACATACGATCGTAAGTAACACGTGGAAGTGCTATTTTACAAGGTCAACTATGCGTAACATTACAAATCCTCGCCTCGAACTGTAGACAGGCCCTACTTTGATCACGAACACGGTTTGGGGTTTATAGGCTAATGATGTCAGAAGCACAACGTTAACTGCATTCAACAATCCCCAGCGAAATATAGACCTCAACGTATATCGCCAGCAAGAGATCGCTGTCATAAAGATGTTTGTCAGTTTCCCATCTGACCTGAAATGATCTTTATCGTAAGCGTTGTTGAAACATTGATGGCATTACTTCCGTTAGACAGGAAGTACAATTAGAATGCAGACAAACAACATGTGAATTATAGAATACGCCGCGCGGGCTTCACACCTTCAGATAGTTTTACCCTTGTTTCTATAACTACAAACCATGTTCCTTACTGGTCAAGCATGCACCCCTACATTTCCCTGGCACGTCAGCTGGACCCCCAGACCGGTTCACAGAGGTACGTGAAGACGGATACAGAGATTCTATACTGCGTTGGGATTTTCATTAGAGAGAAAAAATACAGCCTTTATCACTTTATCGATCTCAACCGACAGAACTGCCATTAAAAGTTAAATTTCAATTACTGTTTTGAACGAAGCATCTTGATTATGCACGGGGTGTTGCACCTCGCTCTTATACAGTTTGTTCGTCACAACTAAATCATACCAAAATGATGAAAGCGAAATCATTCATTTTTAATAAAAACAAAATTAAACAATAAATAAAAAAATAACAGTTTTGTGAAGAAAAAAGTGTCATTTCACAACAAGCAATTCATACAACACAACAATGTATAAAAATACTACTACGTCGTTGTCTATATGTACATATGAACGTACATATGAGTACACCTCCCCCATACCCATTCCACTGGAACAAAAGCTGAACCCCTTTCCGAGGCTGCGTACCTTGATCCCCTGTCCATATTTGATCATTTCGTGGGGTACGATCAATGCATTCATGGTATCATAGTTGGAGAAACCTTTTACAGGTGCTCAAAGTTAAGACGGTACTGTTTGGCAATGTTAGGACGGTTCACCAAAGACACAAAAGATGTATGACAATGTTAGACCCTGTCCACCTAACTAAAACGAGACAGTTTGCACAGTTGTATGAAAACGCTAAGACGGCCCACGAAGGTCACTAGAGACACATCGTACAAGAGTGCAATATTAATGTATGACAATGTTAAAACGGTCCATGAACAGACGACAGCTCTAAGGCAGTAACACAACACCACTTCTACAGTAAACAGTGATCAGCAGCCTTAATTATTGAGTTTGATGTACTCAAGCAATATATAATGCAATGGCGTGAAACGGCATCCCATTCATCACCGGAAGCATGTTCATGTCAATGTGTTCCGCTTCCAATACGCTTACCCATAGGCTAAAAGGCAAGCTGGCATCGCTTTAATCGATGTCAGTTTAAATATAAGGAATTGATGATAAGTAATGCTTGCTAATAAACTCGAACAGGGCGTGCTATGCTGTTTTTTTTTCAGTTTCTATGCATTATGCAATAACGAATTCAGTTGAAACAATCGAAGATGATTTGTACGAGATAATCCGACCATACCAATGAAAATGTTTGAGTTATGGCAGTACGGCCACAGTAAGAAACCCTTAAAATAACCCCTTCTCAAGACAACATGTCGGTTGTTTTGACAAGCTGAGAGTCGATGCTCTTGTTTTTGCGATGGGATTTTGTTTAGTTGTTAATTCGAAAGTACATACAAAAAGAAACATAGTAATATTCCAGCAGTAATAACAGTGTAAATATGAGGTTGATAATTCTAGCGGGACATGTTATGACCTCACGTGACGGCAATCTGCAATATTTATCATTCATAAACCAATCCTATTTTAAGTCTTGGCAACAGTGCTTCGAGAAATATCAAAGACTATATAGTCAATTTTGAGAATATATGTTCATAAAATGTCTCACGTGTTTAAATATTTAATCCATCAGAGATATTACGAGGAAACACTATGACCAGAAGGTACAACTACAGGGGTTCTGAAATTGGAAGTCGCTGATAACGACGATTTAAGTATGAAATCTGCTAGCAATACCGGCCACAGAGCGGGAGCGTTAATCCTATCTGGCCATGCAAACAGCGCCATGTAGGAACGACACTCCGGCCGATTGTTGTCCTGTCTGTTCTTCTGCTTGACCATGTGCTGACCTTGACGTAGTGTACGACCTTCCTTTTTTTGGCGAGACACGTGGTCCCATGGGGTGAATGATTACAAATGATTTATGGCTCTGTCTCTGCCAATCTCTTGATATATTACCAATAAACCCAACTCACTTTCTATCTACACGTTCAGTTTCTAACATCACCAATTATTTGTATAATATGCACCGAGTGCATGAACTGTTTATGTTCACTTGTGTCTAGTTTACAAACGCACTCGCCAGTTGTGGTAGGGATGTGACACAGGAGTCAAGATAATTGTTAATGGTCACGGATTTAAAGTAACAGTATATCTTAATTTCTACAACAATCAGCGAAGGTTGTATCCTTGGATTTGATTATTTGCAATGGAGACCAAATGTTTGTGATATGAATTGATAGCTTCTCCCGAAGAGGGTATTCCAATACTGGCCTTAGTGTATTCCCGGAAACAATGTTACTGCCGGACTATCATCCCTCACGGCGGCAATACGGAGATCTGGCTCAGACCTAAATGCGAGTTAAATCAAGATGAATAGGAGAACATGAAATTACATTCAATTTTGGGACTGAGTGCATGCTGGAAATGGTATCCTACTGCAGGTTCCGGATCTAACAGAATCGACTCCTGATTTTTATAATTTAGTTTTAGTTTCATCGCTTATTGTTTCTAAAATTTCCAAAACGGTACCGGATTCGAGCAGGACTTTTACATCGCGTTTAGAACTTGAGTTAGCCGCGTTCATTGTGATTGATTTCGGTTGGTCGACTTGGCCGGGGATCGAACAAGGATGGGCCGTTCAGTTAATAAACAAAAACACGCAAAGCAGATTTTTACTGTAACAAGGTATCCTCCGTATCCGTGTCCTCTAACTGTTGTTTCGTGATATGAAAAAACGCATATTTTTGTATGATCTTCATTTTCAATGCAGTGTCAGCAATCGGTCATTCTGAAATTGTCACACGTTGTACACATGTCGCGGGGTGCAGTTGCAAGGAGAAGACCTGCTGATGAGAAATCTCGTCCTAAATAGACTTGATTTCTACGGCATCTGGGTTGAAGCGCGATTGATCGGGTAAACCTCTTCGCACTTAATTCCCTCCTGGCAACCACGTGACCAAACAAGCGCTGGGAAGGCAGAGGAAATAGACAATATATTCCACTTCCGTTTTATCAACCAGAAACATCTTAGCTGTCATTAGCGTGAAGCCATAAATATACAGTACAAAAAAAAGAAAGGAATTAGCATTATATAATTAACACAACTTTAGCCTTAATTTTGAAGCAATAAAAGGATCGTGAATGATATGCATCTTTTATCGGCTATACAAATCTGCATTGCATTCGGTATTATATGTACTTTGATATCTCTGAAGTCAGATATGTGGAGTAAAACTCCAAAGCAAAGTAGACATGCGACGGCATCGCTGCCGAGACTTTGAGACGCAAACACAGAGAAAATTGATTTTTTTTTCGAAACGCATCATATGGAATTAAAAACATTGTTTTGGAAATTCCTTATCAGAACACTGTACGTGTTCATACATGCATATATAGTATTAATGAACAATACATGGCCAAGTGGAGATGAAATGTCCAATTGGACATAACCTCAAGGTTACACAGTGTCCTTCAAGTCAGTATGACATTCCAGGAACGCCGCCCGGGGCGGCAGAACAGCAGAGCTGGCTATTCCATCAGTTATGCCAATTATACTTCATAAGAGGATAATATGGTTGGCTGAAGAAAAATAAATTAATACTGTACAAGGTCACCGTGGAATTTGTACGTCTGTTTATTGTATCTACATTAATAAGCATGCTCAGGAATATTAGAATTTAATCTGCGAGGAAAGTTTGCAACACAATAAAACCTCACGCGAAGCGTTGCTCAAGCACAGTAAAATAGGTCAATATGTTTGTTGTTATTAATTTTACAAATGAATGTATTTGACTTTTTACTAATGAATTATTTGACGGACAGTCGTGAAAATATGTTTTAACGAAATATAAAACAAGCTAAATTTTAAAGTGACATTTCCTGCTAAAAGTGTCGCCTAACCTGGCTTAACGTAAGCGGTCTTTGTTAATGGACGAGATGACGCATTCTGTTCGCCTATATGTACGTTGTAGAATATGACAGTGACTATGTCCTTGACGTGTGATCTGTTGTAAGGGAATCTCACGTGTCGCGGAATCCCTACAGAGTGTAATCCCCGTAATCTGTGACCCAGACAGGCGGATAAGCAGATCCCTTTCGATCAGCCCTCCATTAACAAATGATGTTTTAATTCCACATAAAATTGCTTCAAACATCCCAGACTAATGGAAACTTGTCATGTCCCATCTTCATCCTTGTAACGAATCATTTTACAGTATTATTTTTTAAGAAATATTCCGGAATAGGCACATGTGGTTTGCATCTGTCATGCATGCATGTGCATCGTTTGTTGCCACGGAGCTCCTAGTGTTGTCATATTTTATTTCTCGTTCTGCCGCCAACATGCATATCAGTAACAAATGGGATGGAACATCAGAACTACATTTTTAAAAGATTATTCTATAAGCTCAGATTTGAAATGTCTTCTAATAATCTCGCTTAACGCTGTAAATTGTCATGTGAAGGCTGTTTTTGAATTGATAATGTATTCTGTCTTCATACAGCTATAATGATTCCTTAGCAGCAGGTAACGAATGCTCCTCATATATATTGTTTCTTTTAATATCAGAAAGGTTTGATAAGCTGGAACGAGTTGTTGGATTGGTTTCTACCACTTCCCATCAAACAACATTTCACCAGAAAGAGGTTATGACAGCAGTAGTCAGGGGCGTTTCTTGGATATTTGAAAGAGGGGGCGAAGAATCAAATCTGTTGCCGAGGGGAGCGAGGCCAAAGAAAATGTGGACCTTTTTTTTGCTAAAAAACATAAAATAATTGTAAAATGCACTAATGTATAGTGTATAATATATAACGATAGCTTTTTTTTCTTTTTTTTTGAAATGGGGGGGGGGGGGGGGGGGGGGGGGGCGTACGCCCATTACGCCCTCACCTGGACCCGCCCCTGGTAGTGGAACGTTTATATGTACATTTCGTACATAAATTCACCACCAAACTCTGAAATGTGATAAAATCAAGCCGATATGACCTAAAATTTTAAAATACATGTATACTCGAGGTGTGATGTTCATAAAAGACCGTCTGACCCTTAAGAAAACAGTGTTTTTATGGTTTAGTATGTCTGTAAATATGATTTGTTGGGCTCCCGTGTAAACATGATACCGTTGACAGTGTGAGTAAAGAATACATCGTCCACATTGTCGAGACAGTCCCGATAACAAATGGCGTTTGGTCTTACAGCCAAGAGCACCACGTCGACCGGCTGTGAGTTTGCTTCAAGTGGGCTTTTGATATACTTCTCTGGAGTTATCTGTTTTCCTCTTAGCACTATTACATATATATATGTATGTGGCCAGCGTGTTTCTTCTTCTTCTTTAAATCGGACGTCGATATGGACAAATTGGCCCGGTAACGTTATGATCAGTACATGTACATTATACACGTCATCTCTTTGTTTAATCTGCGATAAAAAGAACGGAGTGGCTATTGACACTCGGGCTAGATAACGAAAAAACGGTGTGCCGGGTAGCGGATTCCGGAAAGTTTTTATGTGGCGTGAGTAATAGTGTGTTGATGGTTGTGTGTATCCGGATAGGGCTAACAACGAGAATATAAGCTTTACACAATACAAATTAAACCCCATCACTGTCTGCCAGTTTAAGAACATAACAATACAGGTTGCTTTGTTAAAAATGTTTATGATCAATAATCGGAATCAATGGTTATTGCACAGTTTTACTCTGAAAAACCTTTTCCTCGTATAATCGTGAAAAGTATATTAAATCGTAAGTCACAACGAATGTCTGTTTTAAATAACAATGTTCTAAAGAGCACTTACTGATAACATACATTTACTATTTATAAATATTATAACGGACATTTCCGCTATGTGTTACAAGTGTTTAATAACAATGTTCTAAAGAGCACTTACTGATAACATACATTTACTATATATAAATATTATAACGGACATTTCCGCTATGTAAAACAAGTGTTTAGTAACAATGTACTTAAGAACAATTAAATACATGAACTATGTACTGATATTAAAACGGACATTTCCGCTATGAAGTACAAATGTTTAGAAACAATGTACTATATTAAATATCATAACGGGCATTTCCGCTATGAAGTACAAATGTTTAGAAACAGTGTACTATATATAAATATTATAACGGACATTTCTGCTATGTGTTACAAGTGTTTAATAACCATGTTCTTAAGAACAATTAAATACATGAACTATGCACTGATATTAAAACGGACATTTCCACTATGAAGTACAAATGTTTAGAAACAATGTACTATATTAAATATTATAACGGGCATTTCCGCTATGAAGTACAAATGTTTAGAAACAATGTACTACATCTGTATATTAAATAGTATAACGGACATTTCCACTATGAAGTACAAATGTTTAGAAACAATGTACTATATTAAATATTATAACGGACATTCCACTATGAAGTACAAATGTTTAGAAACAATGTACTATATTAAATATTATAACGGGCATTTCCGCTATGAAGTACAAATGTTTAGAAACAATGTACTATATTAAATATTATAACGGACATTTCCACTATGAAGTACAAATGTTTAGAAACAATGTACTATATTAAATATTATAACGGACATTTCCGCTATGTAGTACATGTACATACATGCATACAAGTGATTTGTAACAATGTACTAAAGAACACTTAAATACATTTACTATATAATAAATATTATAACGGACATACCGCAATGTAGTACAAGCACTAACTTACACTAAAAATGCTACACGATCACCTAAAAACATTTAACTGGGGAAAGCCGTAGAGAAAAAAGCATCACCACCTCAGTTATTTAAATTAATACGGACATTTTTGTAGATTAATATTTTAATTGAAAAACCAGAACACATTTATGGTTTAATTCAAAGGCAAACCTTTCAAGAAAATTTCAAGATAAACAATCTCAAGGAAGCCGATATGATGGTGGTTACCTACACAGCTAACTGCCGTTTCTATATATCGACTGTTATGAGATGTACCTCGTGCTCGCTAGTCCTTCCCAGTCTGGCATATAACTTAATTTGGCTGCAAAGCCTGTGTCTAAAAACGCTTCTCTTTAAATATTTTGGAACCCGAGCCTGTAAAAATATCAATTTCTGAAATTATATACATTATTCGATTCTTTTTATCTGCAATGAAAATCAAGAGAAACGACAGATCCTCTTCGTATCGTCAAAGCGTCTCCTAATATCGCGAACTTTCTCTTCCTTCTATCTTCCTTCTATTTGTAATATACACCGTTTGTTTTAAAAATCTGTATTAAAAAATCATGCTCCATAGTATAGTAGGCGTGTTATTCGTGGATTAATCTGCAATCCTTTTCAGAAGTTTAAAACGACAACTGCAAACATGTCGATGTTACTACGTGTATTACACATTGACCTGAATGGTTCACGGGAAGGATGCATTTACAAAATATATAAATCGGTGATACATATGTTTCATTATACAAACATGGGTACATGTATAATGTTGTATTACGTATGCATTTCATTTAAACAAATTTTATTGACGAGCTGTTACAGTCAAATAGATTGAGTAACAGTCTCAGCATATCTAAATGTTTTTAACATTTAGTATACATGTATTAACCTTTACAGATTAAATATATTGATAATAAATGTTTTTCTCGCTCAATGTAATTCGGACACATTACTGGGAGATAGTGTTTTGGATTAAATCATACCACAACGTACTTTTGAACTGTATGTGATATGTATGAATTATTCAATTTTAAAATGGTACAGAGTACGTCAAGTGAAATTCTTACAGTGTGCTACAGTTTATATTGTTTCGTTCTAAAAGTACAACATGAAGCTCCCTCTATCGTTCAATACACCACTGCCGCCCACTATTGGTATCCACTTTAATCTAGATTCGTCAGATATGCATGGCACGCTGTAGTACTGCGCGAACACATATACTTTTACAAATAGTGTCGGTTCTGTTTCCGTGATGGATATATAAGGCCGCACATGACTTTCAAACGATTTTTTATCATGCCCACTCTTGTACAAACATGTACTTGGGCATGGCAGGGGCGTTGTGATCCAAGTCACGAAGTAGTTATGTATTCGCCTAGCCAAGTAGTCCCACGCGGTGAACGCTAGAAGCCATACCCCCAGACTTGTACTTTGACAGCAGGGACTATATATAAAGCTAATATACTGACAGATAATATAAGCTTGGCTGTTGATTTATAGATATTGACCTATGTCATATGCACGGTTTTCGTCATTATTTAAATCCTTATAGACATTAATCTGATAAAACGTCCATTTATGGGCCTTAAGGGTAAAGCTCAAATACGGAATAGACAACAGGTCTGCGTAAAAATGAAACGAAACGCCAGACCAATGAACACGAATTTATCCCGACAATACCTAGGGAAGATGAGATTGAAATCGCTATACATTGCTAATAGATTTAAAATGGACAAAGTCCATCGCTGGCAGACATCTGTTTAACATATAACAGGTCTGTATCTATATATTTTCCAATGAATCCGAATGCAACATCAATGTCCAGACGATTCCAGAGGAGCATATGCGGAATAAAAATTCATCACTTCCTGTTTTCCCAGTATCTGAAAGGAAGGCATCTCAGTTTGGTTTGAAGAAAATGTCTTAAAACTTTATACGATATTAACAAGCTTTTTATCTTTTTTCATCTAAAATTCCAATCGCCATTAACATAGTCGACGGTGTCAGAGGCATACCTCACTCGCTTCTGACCTGTGATCTTTTGCGGTTCATAACTTAATGAACGGCAAAAATTCACCATTGAAACAGCCGATGCTAATTATCTCATCAACTAATTAAAGTAAACGTATCAAGACGAGCTCTCATATTTGTTCTATTTACAATATAATGTAAAAAAGATTGGTAAACGAAAACTCCACCCGACTAGACCTTAACATAAAAGAAAATTAGCAGGTATATCGTAAATGATGGCGAGTAACTTGGGTAATCAGTATAAACAGTAAAACAGTAGGAACAGTAAAGCAGTATATATAGGTGGGGAGAACATTTCGCTGTGAGCTCTAGATATGTACGTCGTAAACAGCGTCGTCTTCTTCTGATGAGGGCAATGAAATCAAACCAGGCCAATGAGGGAATATTTCAGTACTCCACGGTGGCCGTGGAGAAGGGGGGCTCTGAACCACCGTGGTGGGCAAACGGAGATGACTAATAGAGCACAGATTTATAACGGAAGTACGTCTACAATATTAACCTTCAGTATTTACCTGTAGGCACTAACATCGCCTTACTATGAAGTAGTGATATTGGTATTTGCCACTGATTGAAAACCAGTCTTTTTAGCTTCCTGTATTCCTACTGATGCGTTCTCGAATAAAGACATGACGATAGTTGTGTTTGAAACTGCATAAAATGCACGAGAATGGGTAGAAATATATAGTTTGTGTATATTGATTTGAATACTCCGTCGTTTATGTTTTTTTAAAAAGGTAAATATATACAAAAACAACAACACAACGAAGTTGTCATTGTTTAATATTAATCTAGGTATATGATGCACCCATCAACACATGAACCTACCCAGACATATGACACTCCTTCCAGCAACAACTGGCGCTAAAGTTTAAAACAGATGACACTCCTTCCAGCAATGACTGGCGCTAAAGTTTAAAACAGATGACATCCTTCCAGCAACAACTGGCGCTAAAGTCTAAAACAGATGACACTCCTTCCAGCAACAACAGGCGCTAAAGTTTAAGACAGATTACACTCCTTCCAGCAACAACTGGCGCTAAAGTCTAAAACAGATGACACTCCTTCCAGCAACAACCGGCGCTAAAGTTTAAAACAGATGACAATCCTTCCAGCAACAACTGGCGCTAAAGTCTAAAACAGATGACACTCCTTCCAGCAACAATTGGCGCTAAAGTTTAAAACAGATGACACTCCTTCCAGCAACAACAGGCGCTAAAGTTTAAAACAGATTACACTCCTTCCAGCAACAACTGGCGCTACAGTTTAAACCAGATGACACTCCTTCCAGAAACAACTGGCGCTAAAGTTGAAAACAGATGACACTCCTTTCAGCAACCACTGACGCTTAAGTTTAAAACAGATGACACCCCTTCCAGCAATGACTGGCGCTAAAGTTTGAAACAGATGACACTCCTTCAAGCAAGAACTTTCCAGCAACAACTGTCGCTAAAGTTTAAAACAGATGACTCTCCTTTCAGCAACAACTGCCGCTTAAGTTTAAAACAGATGATACTTCGTCCAGTAACAACTGACGCTAAATTTTATAACAGATGACACTCCTTCCAGCAAGAACTGGCGCTAAAGTTTAAATCAGATGCCACTCCTTCCAGCAACAACAGGCGCTAAAGTTTAAGACAGATGACACTCCTTCCAGCACCAACTGACGCTAAAGTTTAAAACAGATGGCACTCCTTCCAGCAACAACCGGCGCTAAAGTTTAAAAGAGATGACACTCCTTTCAGCAATGACTGGCGCTAAAGTTTAAATCAGATGCCACTCCTTCCAGCAACAACAGGCGCTAAAGTTTAAGACAGATTACACTCCTTCCAGCAACAACAGGCGCTAAAGTTTAAAACAGGTGACACTGTTTTCAGTGGTTGGCACTTCAGTCATTACAAAATAAATATTTTCACCAATAGCTCGTTCTAAATACACTACAAAATATCTCCCCTTCAATAATAGGTCGCGCTAGAGCGGCTAATAGAAAGCACAACTTCCTTCAAAATGTGGCACTAGAGCTGCTACAAAAAGGCTGTACTTCTTCAACACATGAACCTACCCAGACATATGACACTCCTTCCAGCAATAACTGGCGCTAAAGTTGAAAACAGATGACACTCCTTTCAGCAATGACTGGCGCTAAAGTTTAAATCAGATGACCCCCCTTTCAGCAACAACTGACGTTTAAGTTTAAAACAGATGATACTTCGTCCAGTAACAACTGACGCTAAAGTTTAAAACAGATGTCACTCCTTCAAGCAAGAACTTTCCAGCAACAACTGTCGCTAAAGTTTAAAACAGATGACACCCCTTCCAGCAATGACTGGCGCTAAAGTTTAAATCAGATGCCACTCCTTTCAGCAACAACTGGCGCTAAAATTTAAAACAGATGACACTCGTTCCAGCAATAACTGGCTCTAAAGTTTAAAACAGATGACTCTCCTTTCAGCAACAACTGACGCTTAAGTTTAAAACAGTTGACAATCCTTCCAGCAACAACCGGCGCTAAAGTTTAAAACAGGTGACACTGTTTTCAGTGGTTGGCACTTACAATCCTTCCAGCAACAACCGGCGCTAAAGTTTAAAAGAGATGACACTCCTTTCAGCAATGACTGGCGCTAAAGTTTGAAACAGATGACACTCCTTCAAGCAACAACTGGCGCTAAAGGTTAAAACAGATGACACTCCGTCCAGCAACAACTGGCGCTCAAGTTTAAAACAGATGACACTCGTTCCAGCAATAACTGGCTCTAAAGTTTAAAACAGATGTCACTCCTTCAAGCAAGAACTTTCCAGCAACAACTGTCGCTAAAGTTTAAAACAGATGACCCTCCTTCCAGCAACAACTGGCGCTAAAGGTTAAAACAGATGACACTCCGTCCAGCAACAACTGGCGCTCAAGTTTAAAACAGATGACACTGTTTTCAGTGGTTGGCACTTCAGTCATTACAAAATAAATATTTTCACCAATAGCTCGTTCTAAATACACTACAAAATATCTCCCCTTCAATAATAGGTCGCGCTAGAGCGGCTAATAGAAAGCACAACTTCCTTCAAAATGTGGCACTAGAGCTGCTACAAAAAGGCTGTACTTCTTCAACACATGAACCTACCCAGACATATGACACTCCTTCCAGCAATAACTGGCGCTAAAGTTGAAAACAGATGACACTCCTTTCAGCAATGACTGGCGCTAAAGTTTAAAACAGATGACACTCCTTCCAGCAATGACTGGCGCTAAAGTTTAAAACAGATGACACTCCTTCCAGCAACAACTGGCGCTAAAGTTTAAAACAGATGACCCTCCTTCCAGCAACAACTGGCGCTAAAGTTTAAAACAGATGACACTGTTTTCAGTGGTTGGCACTTCAGTCATTACAAAATAAATATTTTCACCAATAGCTCGTGCTAAATACACTACAAAATATCTCCACTTCAATAATAGGTGGCGCTAGAGCGGCCAATAGAAAGCACAACTTCCTTCAAAATGTGGCACTAGAGCTGCTACAAAAAGACTGTACTTCTATCTACAGGTGGAGCTATAGCTTCTTAAAAATGACACTAAAATGATAATAATTAGTACAGAACACTTGTACTTCTATCAACAGGAGGTTTGATTGATTTTTAGGGCTTAGCGTTCTATACACAGCAAAGGTCATTTAAGGTCGTGACGCCTTGTGTGTTATGTATGTATGCATGCTTGACAGTGAATGTGTGCCAAAGACAGGGTATGTTGGCGCTACTACAAAATGACAGTACCTTCACCAAGAGGAGGCGCTAAGGCTTATAAAATACCATTACTTTTATCAACAAGTAGCGCTTAAGCTTCAGTAACAGGTGGCACTAAGGCCACCACAAGACTACAGTAATTCAGAAATAGGTGACACTAAGGCCACCACAAAGCTACAGTACTTCAGAAACAGGTGGCACTAACGCCACCACAAGGCTACAATATTTCAGTAACAGGTGCCACTAAGGCCGCCACAAGACTACAGTACTTCAGAAATAGGTGACATTAAGGCCACCACAAAGCTACACTACTTCAGAAATAGGCGACACTAAGGCCACCACAAGGCTACAGTACTTCAGAAACAGGTGACACTAAGGCCACCACAAGGCTACAGTACTTCAGAAATAGGAGACACTAAGGTCACCACAAAGCTACAGTACTTCAGAAATAGGTGACACTAAGGCCACCACAAGTATACAGTACTTCAGAAATAAGTGACACTGCAGACACTATTTGCGCTTCAGCCACCTACAGACGACCTTACGTGTACAAATAGATGACGCTTCCTTTTGCTGTATTTGTAATTTGTACTGACTTAAGTAGTTGTTTAGAAGATTTTGTTTTTAAAAAGACCAATATTCATAGACTTACTCACGAGGGCAACAAAAACCGATTGATTGGAACTTGTCCAAACGAAGTGCATAGTGCAATACTTATACTGTATAAATTTGTCCCATAATGAAATCATAACTTCCCGACATACCAAAGTGTGTTTCGGTCACGTTAGTGTCCGTAATGAGTGCCCCTGACCGCACGCGCCGTCCCTGGTCGTGCTGTACCGGGACTGGCCGTCACCAGACCTGTAATTGTCGTTCACACGGCCTTAATTCCTTGACATCAGACCAGAGTGCTGCTTCATCATAACTTCCCAGACCCCGTCTGTCTCCAGCCCTGATAGGACACTCTATATTTGTAAGCACCTGATTGAGTTTGGTAAACGCTATTTGTCAGACCAAGTGCACGTGTTGTCCTTTCGATTGCGTCTCTTTGTTTTTATACTATTTACGACGTCGTTTCTGTGTTTGTCATGTATTTGGCTAACTGTTTGCCTCCGATCTCTGTCCTTATCGTCGATGTTACTCTTCAGTGGCTTACTCGTCCTGTCGCTCTGGATATCAGATATGACCAAACCCGACTGTCTCTTGAACCACCACGTCACCAGCTCCCTACATTGATACCGGCGGACCGATGTATGAGGCCTACTGGTGTACTTCTGTGCAGACTACGTAACTTACCAGTGGCGGATCCAGAGGGGTTTTGTGGGCTTCAGGAAATCCCCCCACCCTGAGAATTTTCTTTAAAAACCATGTATTTTCATCATTTTCCTCAATTTCCCCCACATGGAAACCCCCCCAGGAAATTTGGAAACCCCCCAGATAGGTCTCTGGATCCGCTACTGCTTACACAACAAGTTTTGAAATTTTGTAATATATTCCCACGCCACAGCCAATTTTAGGACAGTCCTGGGGCATTTACTTGGATACAGTTCAACCCCACGCGGAGGTACTATGTTGGGCATCTGTTCCTCCCCCTACAACGTGGAATATTTTGAAAGAAAAAGTCATCACTGGTATGTGAGATTAACTTTTTTATGAACTGCATCATTTTCCAATTAGGAAGGATATGTGACACACAGAGTAAATAATTATCTATATATGACTGACATGTCTACATTGTATCACGCACACACACCTAAAAGAGATACGCCTCGTAATCGTCGAATGTCCAAGTCGTTAGCACAGGGGAGGTAATTATATTTTGTGCATCTAACAAGCGTTACATTTCTATAGCTAGTTATTAGCGAACGCAGGGCTTACAGCAGACAAATCAATGGTTGTTTTAATTCCCTATCCACGTGTAGCTGATCAGCTCCCTTTGATACAATCATCGTTTAAATCATTTTAGGAAATTAATAAGTTCGCTGAAAAACTAGAGAAGAAAAACAATCTACTGTTATTCCCATTAATTTCCTGCGACGTCATGAGTGCTATATTCGGAGGTTTTTACACATAATCTAGCTTTGTTTAAATGTTTGTGTTTTTCATATCTATTCCTGTTATTTCTTTGTGAATAAACGGAACGTCGGGCGCGAGATAGCGGGCATGTTAGAGGCATGCCGTATCGGGATTTACACTTTTTACATTAAACTCGTATAACTGTGGTCCGCATACCTGCCCAGTGTGTCGGAATGGTAGGTTCATTATTACTGTAAGAAGTGGGTACGAAGAGCAAACGAGGCTTGACTAGATTTGACAAGTACAGGTTGTGGTGCCAGCCTACGGAGGGGGAAGTGGGAGGAGTGTTAGGAAGGGAGCCGGGGAGGGGGCAAAGGTGCCATTCTGCGTTGGTTGTTGGCATCGATATTTGCCAAATATCAAAGATAAAAAACGGAAACCGGCTCCCCTGTAAGTTCAATTGGCATAGCAGGACAGATGTCACATCCATCAGGCCAGGAATCGTGTGTACCAGAGTAGGTTTATATTCTATATTGACTACCGGGGCGTGGATCATTATTTGTATAGATCATGCATATTACATTAGACGTCGCAAATACAACAGTAAGAGGTGTAAAAGGCCTGCCCTTACAAAGAAAAGGGGAATTAAAATTGACAATGATACTTGTACTTTGATTTCAGTATTCCAGATATTGATTGGAAATTATTGAATACCAAACGCGACCAGTTTCCATCATAGTGCATATACGAATGTATATGGCTCGGTAATAACATATCGCACGTGCTGGATCTGTTAACAAACAATGAAAACATGAAAAACAGAAATAATATAATTTGTAGCAAAGCCTTTTAATAAAAAAGTGATCAGAGTTATGTATTTTCAACGTTGTCTGCTACGTTAAGCAAGGAAAACAATGGGAATTGCTGCAACAATCGAATTTTACGGAGACAATACAGAAATTTGAGATTTCGATTAGCCATCAAAGGTGTAGAGGTCCGTAGAGCATTGAATATTTAAAACTAAAGAAGAAGGTAAACAACAGGAATACAGAAGAGATAGCAATGCGGTAAGGCTAGGAACGTGGAATTTTCGAAGGAACTTCAAGTAAAGCATAACAAAAATCCAAAGTCAATATGTCCATTGAAAACAAAACCAAAAATAGCTATAGGGGTACTACATGCATACTCTCTAATCTATGCATAATCAAAAATCTGAAAAATTAGCAGAAATTCTTTCAACATACATGTAATTTAGTAGTGTATTTGCAAAGGAACCGCATGGAGAAATACTGTTCATCTACATAAAAAAAGTCGACAACGGACGAGACTATGAATGTTCTAAAAGGTACACCAATCGCCAGACGTAAACATCGTAGGTTCCTCAAAGGGTTGGCAATTTCAGTCACGTATCTATTAACTGTTGCTCAATCGTTTTCCCCGAAACAGGAATAGATCAAATGTATTATAGAAACGCACAAAAAGTGCTACAGATTTAAAATAAAGGAAATAAACGTAACAAACCAGTCACTTTTACACAGATTGTAAATGAAGTCGTGAAAACCAGTGTCAAGAAGTAAGTAGATAACAATGATAATTATAAACACACCTCGAAAATAAAAGAAAGAAAAAAATATCAAAAGTCGGCAAAATCGTTCGACTCCAAAAAGGTACAACGAGCAAACGACCAGGTGTTCATGAAGGGTAAACCGTGAAAAACTGGGTCACATTCATGTATTGTCAGGTCATCAGAGCAAGAACTGGGTTTGTGAAAAAAGCGTGAATGATCATACAAAATGTCGTTTGGATACCAGAACTTTCCTTTACATGTATAAGTCTCTAGTCAGAGCTCATTTAAATTTTGCAAGTTCAGTTTGACTTTCATACAAGATTCCACATATAAAAGCAGTACAGAGGAGTCACAAAGGTTATTCCGGTATTTGATTTTTTTTAACCAAACCAGAGTCAATGCGTAAATTTCTATTGATAGAAGCGTGGGGGTGATAAGGTCGAGGTACGTAAGTTGATTCCTGGTATTTACGACAAGGTAACTGGTATTATGATTCTATTGAGGGGTATTAAAACTGGCAAGAAAGACCATCCGTTACTAAACTAGCATAGAAATATAATTAAAAAAACCGAGTTCCTCACTTTGAGTGATAAAAGATGGAATGAATTACCTGAGGAAGTTATATGTAATCTGTCATTGATTTGTTAAAATACCAGTTAGATTAACACTTGTGAAAAAAGTGAAATTTATGTGATAAATTCTTATGTGTGAGTCTGGTGTGGATGTTTGGATCTATACCAGAAACATGACATTAAACAACTTCATGACACGTCATTTCTATGTCACATTAATATCAGTATTTTCTTTTTATTTCTGTTATTATGATCTATTGTATTCATTTTATATAGATTGTGCATGAACGCTGTTATACTAGCATACATACATTAGAACACCGGTAATCGGAACCCCGTTTATCTTAAGTTTCAACTGTTTTAAATATTATGTTTCCCTCAATTATTCGTTTGCTTAAAACTGTTATATGGTATATACATGTACATTTACATGTATGCTATCCAATCCCGGCAACAATTCTAATTTGTTATATATGTAGTTGTAAAACGTTTCCGTTCTATTTGACAACACAGATGTTTGATTGCCAAACCGTTACAAATGTAATCATTCAAACTTTTTACAAGTACATTCAAGCCAAAACGTCGGTATGTTGCAAATTTTGAAGACCTAAAAACAAGACTACTTCAAAGGGCACATACATATTTGTTGAATTGTAAACGCTTTATTCAATCTGTATAATCCGGAGAATCCCATAAACGACCGCACATCGGTCACTGCATGCTGATTAGAACCGCCATCGTTGCTCAACAACTCAACGAAATCCGTGTTTCCGGTTTATTCCAGGGATGCACTAAACTCAAGTCAGTGCGTCCGCCAATAACAAGAATTCCGGATATGTGGTGTTTGGGCACACATTAATCACGTAACATATTGGAGTACCCTTACATGTCAGCGGAATTAGAGGGGGCTGTGATTAAAACCAATTATGTTCTTTACGGCCATTTTGACGTCTTTAATTGAAATTGCTGCAATTTTGCAATGCATTTTTTATCTGGAAAGTTTCAAATAAGTGATATTTTACGGAAAAACTAAAGCTTTGTCTGCAGCATTCGACAATCAATCTTAATTTAAGCATGCAAAGATTTCACATGGAATGTGCTGGAAAACATAATCCGATCCCCACGTTGGCATGGATTCCGCAGGCTCGTCTATTCAACGCTAAGGCTGTAAAGCCTAAGACTTGGTATAAAGTCAGATAAACAATGATTGAAAAAAAAAATGAATTAAAATAGACGACTTATGACTAAAGTTTGCTTCCCGATGAAAAATGTTATCATATACTGTATGAGGTCACAGTGTGGCAGACAATCTTGACTCGATATAACCGCACGAAAATAAAAGTTAAGCTATAAGAACGCTAATAACGCGCTGAGTATCCCACTAGTGGGCATAAAATAATGCGTACTTATTTTTTTTTACAAGTTTGACGATTTCAAGGAGGGATAAAGGTAACAGCGATTTGTTACGCATTCAAATGTACCAAAATAAACCTTAACGAAATCAGTTTTTTATTGTACATGAACTAAAACACTATTCTAAAATTAATGAAATGTTTTCAAAAGAATGTTTCTGTGACAAATGAAAAGTTTAATTATAGAGGAAGTATATGCAGGCTAACATATAATCCAATTACCGCGTTGTATGTTATTTACAAGAAATGACGACACTCAAGACCGGTTCCTTTCCATTTTACGTACTTTAAGAACGTATTGTGATGTGGGAACGCTTCACACCAGACCGATTATCAGTATCTACATACTTGTATCATCTTTAGGCTGTCCGAAATAGATGAGTTTATGACCACATAGTGTGTGTGTATTGCTGGTCGTTTGGCTCAGCATTAAAGTTCAACAGCTGTTTTCGCCACATTGACCGATATTTATACCAGGCCAAAGTGTTTTCACACGGTCTGAGAGAAACAAAACATGTTTAATTTGGCGAATTCCTCAAACAAGTAATTCTTAATGGAGAACAACAACGGAGTTTACTCATGTTTCCGTACCTTCTGTTGAAATGGCCTCACAGCACGAGTTATTAAAGATTCTGTTTGATGGCGAAGGAGTGTTGAAGGGGGTGATTAGACTTGTGTGAAGAGGCTAGTCAACTGTGAATTGTCGGAACACGGGCACCTGCTCATCTCATCAACTTTCTTCTTACTAATTAATGTGTTACTAATCAATGCACTACAAATTAATGCGTTACTAATAAGTTTAATTCTGATGAATATTATATTTACATTAGGATTGTTTATTTAAGCGATTAAACTTTTTCTTTATGATTAATTTCCCACGGAGTGGTGCCAATGCTTGGATACGAATCACTCCATTTACATAGAAAACTGCCACCCCTTTTATACTTTATTATTATCATTAAATACTTAACGGCCAGTCGACACAGGAGTGGTCATTAAGGCCAACGACTGACTCATATTTCATCAAAAGACTAAGAGCTTTCAGATAGTTTAAATTCTAGAGATAGTTAAAATAAAATACACGTGGTTCCTTTTACAAAGAAATTTTAAACAGTGTGTGAGTTTTGAGGAAAAAGTAAGCATTTTCTATACTGAAAGCCTCACCAAATGAAGACATCTTTCATGGTTAGACTTTTGAATGTCATAATTCAGAAATCTCACCCACAGTTTTGGTATTGTTTTCAAGATATGGAACAATGCTACTCCAAAACCGTAAGTCCCCATCGTTGTACCAATGAGAAGTAAAAGGAGTGAGTTATTGCTGCTATTTTTTATGTCTGTAAGTGAACCTGGATGTTACTGTAGTCCGTATTCTCATACGTTGTATTACATAGGTATATTAAAAAACTGTATATAGAAGTCAATTGGAGTATGAAAGGAGAACGTAAATTCCTCTTTCTGTCGCAAGGCTTCGCATTCATAGTTTTATAACGACACATCACATTATGTTCCTACATATATCCAGAATGATGTGTATAGATAAAACAATCGTGTCATTCACGCCTTCCAAAGAATTAGATCTGGATAAAAGTATGAAGTAATATGCAAGTATATAATAAAACGCAGTCAACTACTTCCGGTTGCGCGCGTCCAATTGTCATACCCTTTCACTCGGAGATAGATCGGGGAACGAATATGTGAAAGATAAGATATTTTCCCCTGTGGTTGTTTGCCAATTTTATTATCCGTACCGTCGTTTAAGATTGTCTTGCTCACTAAACTGTAATGAGCACCAATGTGGGTTATTTGCTCTACGCAAAGATCATATCGTTTCTTTAACCTCCCCTCTTAACGTCGAGCATTACAAAAGAAATAAACCTGTCTCTATTGCTTTGAATACACAATTGAACAAACTATGTGAACGACACACTCCAAGGCCAAATTGTCAAGTGTAGGTGTCAGGGGAGAAGAAAGCACATTAAAAGCGCCAAAAGGAAGGAGACACTGTTTCCTGTCCTATGCCCTCACGCTACCGCACACGTATATGGCTGGCTCATGACACCTCGTATCTGACGACATATATCAAACGTACAAGATAACACCTTCAAACCTGCGACATGGCCAAGAAAGTCGACCTAACTCGAGCTGTCATCGCAAAGCAACACATCGGCGATATAAACCGACAATTAAGCTCAAGGATTTTGTAGTGTTAGAGAGAGCAATTTATAACGAAAACTAATTAAAAGATAGTACCGTGTTCATTAATATTGTAACATGCATAATCAGTGGAGAGAAACTTTTAAAATCTAAATGACAAATCCGTATCTTGTATCGTTGCTGTCTCCACCTTACTTTATATACCAGCGTCTCTTTGCTGTAATTAATTACAAAAGGAATTTTACCTTGTAGTATTATTGATTGTAAATTTCATTATAACATTCTAAAATACATCGTCGCAATTTACTTCTAATAACGCTAATTACCCATTATAAACTACAGCACTAGAGTCATTTTGCAAATTATATGGGTCGCAATATAAATGTTGCATTTTGTTACATTGTCTTGATTAATAGAATAATATGACAAAAATACACCGTTAAAATTGCTACAGTTGTTTGATTATCTAAATAAAAAGACACAGCTACCTATATTGTGTACACTATTTTTGTACGATAACCATACAAGCTACATTTGTACGATAAATATAACCACCACAAAACACTGCTTTATTTTTATGGCAAAGATTTTTGCTCTATTTGTATGACAAAAAAAAAATAAACCGCTACATTTTTATAACAAACAAACGTCTGTTTTTCATTGCTGTCACTACTAGAAAAAAAATTAACAAATCATCAATCGATAAAATCTATAAATTATACTATTACATTCATTTCTACTTCGTATTGATCTGATTCACAATCTCCAGGTTTAAAAGTGCATCTTTTGTATTTAAAAAAAGTTTCCTACAATTTTCATATTACTTAATAAAATATATTAGTAATATAAACTTGAGTTTTGAGCTTGAGCTCCAGTTTGTCCAAAATTCTTACACAACTTATCAAATCTGTAAAACCGATCATTCAAATAATTTGGGATTGAGATCTTCCTCAATTTAAACAACCACATTGTAATTTTACATCTGTAATTTTAGACATGTATCACACTTTTCCCCCATAAATTAGTTCTCAAATCAATTGTGAAATACACGAAAATATTCTTGATATGTTTTGTAATAAATTGTCCATGATACAAATGTACAATAAATAATACGAATAGTTCATGCCTAGTAGTGTGACTATTAACAAAACAAGTTTATCCAACATTACTTTGGGATTGATTTGACTATAGCATGTACTATAAGCGAAAACCTCAATCAGATAAGTCCCGTTTGGGAAACTTGTATTGCACTTGCTTTTCGAAGACGACACATTATAATGATAACAACAAGAAGTTATGTCACTCCAGTAGCAAATAAATTACCTTAATTGTATTCAATTAGCATAAACGTTCTTTGTAAGATATTCCGTCTTTGCGTATTGCAGAGTTATCTTCTCTTGAGAGCAGGTATTGATTGTTACGTCATTGGTTTGTGTGAGAAAAATACGTCGTTTTCTCAAAAATTGATGCCGTTACTCTCACAAACAAATGACGTACCAATCATACCTGCTTTCAAGAGAAGATAACTGCAATACGCAAAGACGGAATACGTAACGCAAACACACAGGTAAATGTACCTTTAAAGATGATTATAGATACAGTCTGCTTACAATATTACACTGCATCATACAGCTGTTTCGTCCCTTTCGGACTCATTGGTGATTGCTAAGGGCAAAATCGATGAAAATCCAAATTGGTCGAACGCAATGTTGACACAGAATTGGAGATGCTTGCAACCCCTTTATTTTATGAATTTCAAAATTGACAGTAGTACTGGTTAATTTCATATCAAATAATAGTCAAGTGTGTACGATACCATAGTGAACCATATCTCTACTCAATTTAAATACAGTTACATATGTTTAGGGTCTAGTCTTTTCACGGAACATATCAAGTATTTTGTGAAAGTTCAGAATATTCTGCCTTCATGTCTAACAGCTGTCAGTGAATAAATTTCAATGTTAACCTTTATCAACGTTTACATCAATATCTCAATTTTACAAAACGTGAGGAAAACCTTCTGTAAATATTACGGGATCAATGCATTTGTTTGCAGCGGATTCTCTCTCTTTGTAGCTAATTTTTAACCCAATGTCGGTTATCAAAAGGTGTTAATTTTAACTAAATATAATGCATGTAAGGGTTTTCTGATGCACACTGCGAAATTGTGCTGATTTACCTAGGTAATACTTCGTTAGCTATGGGACAGATACCGTCCTGATGCTGGGAGATATTGTAGAAAGCATGGTCTCTGACAGGCATGATGTCTTTATGCAATTAGCATGCATCGCATGTTTTTGGCGAAATCAATTGAAATTGTGTTTTAAGTGCAATGAAAAGCTACGAAAATTGACTGTTAAACACTTTGCCATGTGGTGATAATTGATGAAGCAAATTAAAGTCAAGGTTAGTCGTAGTTGTACATTCATAATAGTGTTAGCTGACAGTAAAGTATTTCATAGACTAGGTTTGTTTTAAGACGGCGATGTTTTACAACTGTATTGCACCACTTGAGTAGCTAATGGTTCCCAGGTGGAGTAGATCGCCCGGATTCATTACCCACCCTGACTACCAACCATACCAGTGTGCTGACTTAACGATGTCCCCTTGGGAACGTAGAATTCAGTTTAATTTTCTTTAAACTTTTCATTAAGTGATATAAGGACAATTTCAAGTTAAACTGTTAGTGTCACAAAAACGCGTTGTTTTAGTTGCAAAAGTAATGCTTCCTTGTGTATGCAGGAAGTCTTATTTTAACGCTTTATGTATATCGCCCTTGGTGGGCTTTCTGGGTTGGTTCTCATTTAGTACTTAATAGATTTGGAAATTGTGATTGTTTATTTCTATAAAAACACCTGTGTATATGCTATTCATTTTTGCCACCGCTCTGTGGAAAACGTTAAAATGATTATATACCCTCCGCCTTTCTCAAAAATCTTTATATATATCTACACAATGTATGAGGTTTGTTCGGCCTTACAGCCGATCAGGGTATTTAATTCGTTTTACTTGTTGAAATGTCTTGAGTGAAATATAAAAGAAATATCTATTTAAGTGCCATCAAATGAATCCTAATCAAAACTATTAATCAATATTAGGAACAAAAAAATATTAAAGCGATCAAAAGACATATAAGTATAAAAAAAACACACCAAGGAAACCAAGTGTTCCGGAATAGAAAGTGTTTCCTACAAACACATGGCATAAAGTCATGACGTTTTCGTCAGATACAGGAGACTTTGTCGGTCATCCACGATAACATCACCAGTGAGTACATCATGTAAGTTGGCACTAACATCTTATAGCTTGAAACCAGATCATAGTACAATGTATATAAATCTCTCAGACAAAAATCCATGACTTAGTAGTTAAAAGGCCAAAAGGACCCATCATTTTAATAATGATACTCAGAACAGGATCTGGGGTAGTGATTTAACTCTGACCTGAAAACCGTAAAGGGAGGAAGGCTGGTTGGTTGCTAATAAGGAAGAGATAACGATCGTAAATTAAAAACCGTTCCGTTTCCAATAAAGTGTGGTAGAAAGGTGACAATTTGTGTCTGACTGAAGATAAATGCAACTATAGGAAATGGCAAGGAGGACTTATTTTGTTTGTTTGTCAGTTAATGCTTAATGGTCCCTCGACAAAAAAGGTAATCAGGGGCCTAAAACGTCAAAAAGAAACACAAAAGACTTTAAACTCACCAAAGGTTACTAAAAAGTTAAAATATGGGCAAAAATTTAACATAAGTATTTTACGAGTAGTGATGTTTGTGTTTTTATAAATTACTGCAAGGTGAAGTAAAGTAGTTAATATCAACAGATAACACTATAAAAGTCTTCAATAGCGCCTGTGTCACTATATCCATGTTTGAATACACAACACCGTTCTGTTAGATTGGTGAACCGTTTGGCCACTTTGGAAAAAAAAACCATGTCTGCTAAACTACTCCCCAACCGGATAAATAAAATAAACCACAACATGTATTATGCTTACAATATCATCCACGGTGTACTTACAAAATAAGCCAAGCAATTGCTTTGACACTGATTATATTTTGAAGTAGAATCCGATACCTTGCATGCATAAAACCGACCAAACGGAGTCCAAACAGCTATCGATCTTATCAATAGTGTCTCCACGCGCTCTGTCAAATACCACCACTGTCGCCTCTCAATGAGTCGCCGCTCCTGAATCGTTCATTTTGCCTTGACTGGAGAGTGCTTTTGAAGATTGTTCCGACTTCTTAACAATGGTACCGTTCGAGTTTTAACTTTATGTTAATAGACACCTAACATGTATTTTCATCTCGTAATTTGATCCAAGTGGATAATTCCTTGTTTTCCACCACAATAACACATTGGTGTTGACTGTGTGTGTATAAATGTATTTGTATATAAACAGGATCATACTAAGCCGATTTGGTCTGCCATTATAAAAAACAACATTGTTATACATTTATGAAACTTAGGAAGAATGACTCCCCGCTTATTTTGTCTGAAGTTGTATTATTTAGTCATATACAGTTATTCTTAATTTCATGTTTGCTCGAGCGAGGATTTTTCTCGGAGACCTTTCCACATACAAGTGTTATCATATTTAAGATTTGCTCATTTTAAGACCTGAAGAGGTTATAAAATGATAAATCGTTTTTGTAATATTCGTGCATGTAATAACAACTGTTTTGCTCTGCTGAAATGTGTAATAAAACAAACCTAGCTTTATTGTTTTCTGAATGACAATTCATACCGTAACAGCTATTTTCGGTAACATTTACCAGCTCTCAGTGTCAATGACCCGCCGCGATCGCTCATACCTGTCATGGTAACGACTTAGAATAGCTAGCATGTGATGGGTAGGCTTGTACCAAATTCTCTCTATCATGACTCCATCCGGTAGTTCTTCAAAAATTCATTGTAGAAATTAATCCAGTCCACCAAGAGACAATTCAATCCTTCTATTTCATCTTTCAATGGGCCATGGGCTGTGAATATTTCGCAAACATTTCGTCAAAAATGTTTGGATTTTATCCAAAAATGTGGGTAATTATAATGCATTTTCACAGAAGATGAATTAAAGAGAACGGTTTACAGATCTACATTGTGTGTAAACCTAACACAGAGTGATCATGTCTCTACCTGTTGTATATAATATAATCTAGATTATTATGTATATTACAAACATAAAAGTATATAAGAAAATATAGGCTAATGTTTGTATTAAAATATTTTTAAACATTACCAGGTTTTCAAATTTAAGAAAAACCATGGAAGAAATGATGTTCTGCACTTTATTCTGATAAAAAGTGCTTGGCGATTTCCATTCAACCCTTTATTGAATAGTCTACTACAAGGCACGAGGATGGGAGGGTACCGAGCTCGTTTGTTGGGGATTATACGATTAGAGTTAAGAGTGTACAATTTAAATGTTCAGAATCAAAATTCCGTAGAGATTCAAACCTATAATTTGAGAAAAATCCAAACTTGTACGGCGATCTAAATTTCCAACATGAAATGGTTTATTACAGGGAAAACGTAGTAACGGTGTAATTTGCCTTTCCAATTTGCATTCAGAAGTGAAAGCTATTTTCAGATAATATTAGTTGATCTTAAATGAAAATGATAATGTAATTGTTTCATGAGCATTCCGGTTTTATCATTTCCCATCGTCGTATCGGTGTGCCGCTACGGCAGCGGAATTCTCAATCACACTGTCCCTGATTTCTTGTCTGTGACGTGAGGATGCTCCGCCATATTGCAAAGATGAGGTTTTGAGTCATTACCAAGGGTAACATATGAGATTCCAGGAGAAAAGTAGTTCGAGGGCCATTTTTTTTGCTTCTTGGTCTTGATGCCACTAACCGGGTCTGTAAATTTTGAAATATTACTTACAGCTTGTACATGTAAACGCTGAAAGTTTATCTCCCAAAGCCAGCCCAATAAATCTTTGGCCGAGGACCATTTTAGTGACGTAAAATAAATCATCAGGAGTATTATAACGCTATTATGTGTATACACTCTTAATATATAATAAATCCATGATGCCTCGGAATATGTTTTAATATGTAGACCATTACGACAATTAGACGTCGGTATGTTCAGGGATATTCGTCAAGTTGGAAACATGAAGCTATTTGTTCGGAATGTATTTAGTGGAGAAGGAAGGTATCAACAAATTTATTGATTACCACAACTGTTGCAAATTATATTGCTCCGCGTTGTAATATAGTCCTTATTCCAATAATTACATTTCCGCGTCTGAGGGTAGCTCGTAAATCGTTACCGTGTGGTTAACTTTGATGAGGCGGCCATCCCTTGTAACCTTATGGTTTATATCAGAACCGCCTTTGAGCCGATCCATCTCCGAATTCGTCCAACATTCTACATATTCGCACATCTATGTATCGCAAAAAACGGATGGACTATTTTTCTCCGCGAATTCCTAAGTTGGTTTTAAATGCCCGCGCCTGTGACTCGACGTTCCTGACTACATACCTTTCCAACATTTGTGTTTAATAGTGATGGCATTCAAACATTAGTCTCATTCTGACTGTAAAATGCACTTTTAGTATCCTTCTGAATGTATACTAATGTAATTTCCTCTCCGGTCGCAATGACATTAATGCGATTTGATTTCTGTCAACAAAATGTTAGAAAATTTACAATTTGTTTCATGGTATTGTTCGGTGAATACAGAATAGTCCTGTTTTTTGAGATCATGTGCTTTAATTTATATATCCATTCCAAAAGACTCAAACAGACATGACTTTTTGATACCAGATATGAGACGTCATGTCTATTTGACTTTCGTTACATTGCACTAGAGCTGGTCATATACACAGCTACTTATTCCATTTAGACTCACACCTATATAGCGATTTAGACTCACACCTATATAGCAATTTAGGCTCACACCTATATAGCAATTTAGACTCACCCCTACATAGCAATTTAGACGCACACCTACATAGCAATTTAGACACACACCTACATAGCACTTTAGACTCACACCTATATATCAATTTAGACTCACACCTACACAGCAATTTAGACTCACACCTTTATAGCAATTTAGACTCACCCCTATATAGCAATTTAGACTCGCACCTATATAGCAATTTAGGCTCACACCTATATAGCAATTTAAACTCACACCTTTATAGCAATTTAGACTCACACCTTTATAGCAATTTAGACTCACACCTACATAGCAATTTAGACTCACACCTATATAGCAATTTAAACTCACACCTTTATAGCAATTTAGACCTATATAGCGGGACCTCAGATGTGGTTTGACATAATCTCTACCTTTGACTAGAAGTATCACCCCAAACTCAATACTAGCATTTGCTATCTGGTTTAAGTTTGTCTGGTACCTTTAAGCGACATTTTACCAGTATATTTTAAAAACCTCTTTGCAGGCACTATCGAATAACGTCATATTGTATTGATAATGAATCGCTATTTCCGTTTACAAAACATCTACATGTAAATATTTTACAATATATAACATAACGCCTCATTCATCTTAATAGTAATATTATTTATCGGAGATTCTGAACATTATTGCTCCGTTTAAAGGAGTATTATTTTGTTAAGGCATTTAAATATTGTTTGCACAAAGGCACCGAAAAGATTGTAATTAAGAAAATATCATCACCCGATGCTTAGTGAGAAATTATTTGAAGTTGTTACAATTAAGTTCTCGCCTGCAGTCCTACAAAATTGACATTTGGTATATCATATATGTTGTTATGTGGTTTTCATTGCAATCTTTCGGTGTTACAGTGTACGTATGTAGAAGCAGAACAATCGGGAGACAATACGTTCATTAACCGCAAAAACATGTATCCCAGCCACGTTTGAGGAGCTACGTTCATTTGGTGTTACTGTGCTATTAACAGTTTGCTAATTAAGCAGCAATACATGACAGCACGCACGCTCGAGGTCTGTCATCGTCACGTTTTGCTACGAACACGTATAGATTTCTTCACACATGTCAAAGAACTCGCTCTCCCAGCGCTTTATAATACGCAACAGGAAGGCATTACCGAGTCGTCCTGTGATTGGACAGATAGTGGGCATGTACTCTATTAAATAAGTGTTACTGATCACTCTCTTAACGATATATGGAACCCCTTAAAAACCCTTCTTCCCGAATTCCCGAAATATCTCCACATTGTTTGAGAGCTGCCGACACCCGCGTTATACATTAATCTGTCCTACTCCGCTACAGGTGTCGGTCTACGAATGGGCTAAGTGTCTCGTACTCATTTTATTAAGTCATCATTAAAATTCCACAGAAAATTAATTCGAAATTCATTGCTGGAAAAACCTCATGTAAGTTGATTCATATTCTGCGTACACCTCTTCCCTACCGTAACATCCGTTATCACTGTGCAGTTCTAGTGGAACGTTACAAGTTGCAACTATTTAATTTTAGAAACAAATTACATGATGAATAATAGATGGACACAACATGTCGTCTGGTGCAGCATCCTGTACCGAGATGACTGGGGAGGCAGATATCGCTACCCGAGCGTCACACATGAGCGTCTCAACCGATCCCAACTTTATATATATATATGTAGCCTTCATATATAAGTAAAGTCAGGCGTTTGCCTCTTGGTGCATGCCATGCGATAGCGACTTGAATGATCATAAAGAATTATAGGGGAAAAAAAGCATGTCATCCGTAAAACTTGATATATATATAGACATGTTGGACGCTGTAACCCGTACCATGTAGTGCTAGGTTTCGTCGTTCGGTTATAATATGATACAGTACATGTACTGAGACGTGACACGCGCTGACAAACGTGATCTTATTTCTTCGTGTATCGCTCGTCAACACTATTCCAACGTCAACAAATGTGTCATTATTACAAGCTTAATAGCTCATCAACAATATAGCGACCCGCATTTTAAAACTACTTGACTTGTCATAATCGTTTACAAAATGCTGCTATCATTTAATGCAATACTGATATAGCGTCCTATTATATTTGTTATTTAATCTAAGGTACTTAAGGGTCCATAACATGTGAATTGGTAATCGTTGAGAGTTACAGAAGCATGATTTATACATCTGCATCATACTATAATATATTACCATAGTGTTCAACGATTCTCGTGTGTAAAAAAATATGACATATGTTTTTGCAGGACGTGTGCGCTAACATGAATCTGGCAATGGTTTTCGACTTTCTTGTAGCATTTGTATTGTAGTAACTACAGTGTACCATCTTTCCTTAACATCGGCTCTGTATATTAAAGAACATTATTTTAAAACATATCTCAAGGACACAGTCTGTGATCAAGACAGCTGATAAATGGAGTATGCTTGTAACAACGTGGAGCTGTTCGATTAGGCGCCTTGTATGTTTACACCAAAAGTTGAAACTGCGACCTATATATTTAAACGGTAATATGCTGATATAGTCTTAACCTTATACATACGGCTATTAATGAATCAGATACACTAAAGAGCATTACTAAATTTAAAACGAGAGGTAACACATAAATGTTACAAAATTCTGTGCACCTCCAAAGTGAGATCAAGAAACAGGATTTTGCGATGTCTCTTCTTTATGAAGTACCGAAATGCAACCCTGGGTTTTTACAGCCGGGACTGCCTCAAGAGTTTTGGCACTTAGCTTTAACAGGAGAGCCAATGTTTGCTGACACTTGGAAGAAAAGACGATTAGTTGAGTTTTTTTCTGATGAAGTCTAAGCAAGGTGGCGTTCATACGGGTGCTGATATCTGTAAGCAAGCTACCGGCCTTTCTGGAAGGCTATGACGGCGGCAACGCACTTCGGTCGGTTTTGAAAAAAAGGCAATATTTCCATAGTCTTAACTCGGAGGAACTCTGACACTATGGTTTCCTTTAACTGAGATAGTAGATCTGCTGGAAACACACTGTAATCGTTCATTAAGATAAGACTGATTTTATTATAGTGCATTACCATCGAGAGGAAGGTAGAGGTTTTAAAAGGGTGCAATAGTCAATGATGTCAAATACAACGGACTAGTCCATCATGGCTTCGGTTACTTGGTCTTTTAGGTTTAGCGTCCTATACATCTAAGGCCATTAAAGGATGCGACCCTAAGTGTGTTATGTATGCGAGTAAGTCTGTAATGAGTGCGGAAGACCCAAAATAGTATTCTATCCCATCACACTATGCTGACAACGGGTTAACTAGTTGTAGCAGTTACTCTAAATGCTGAACTTCTAGCAGCGAACAACAACTACTAGTTTTAAAGACTTTTGTATGTTCTACTCAGGTACTGAACCTTCCAGATTATTTACCTCTTACAACATCTAGTTGGCTACACCAGGTATATGTGTGTCCAGTGCCGTTTTCGTTCATCGCGATCCAAACGGTTGAACCGGCTGGACCAGAGGTATTCGTTTATGAATTAAGGTCGGACCCAGTAATCTGATGCTGCTTTCAGACGAGCCTTCGCAAAACCTTGCAAGACCTGCGTACAACTTTACTTTTAAAAACCGACGTACTGATAGTTCCGCATAAACGAACAGGTCCCCTTCATCGCTCTACACTTATTATGTATTGTGGCAGCGATGTGCCACAAAGGGCTTTTCAGTAGAGTGTCGGCCGAACGCTGGATGATATGGAGACAATTTGTATGGAGGTGAACTTTTAGACATTGACACAAAATCTAAGATCAAAGACAGGTGAAGTGTATTTGATACAGTGTATTTGGCAGTAGATATTGTTCGATTCCTTTTTGACAGCTTGGTAGGATGATTTTAGCTTTCCGATATTGTGAGACTAAAAAGAGGCAACATTCTGCGATTTTATTTTAAAAACATTTCTTCTTTCATTGAATGGTCAGTTAAGTGATTCGTTATAGTCTTTTGTGCTTCTGTTTTTCTTCGAGGAAATTTTCATTGTACACCAGAGCATTTAGATTAACAGAAATCATCTATGTTTGAAGAGATGATTTTTTTTCTCAATTAGAGCTTTGGTAACACAGATAACATACATATACATATACATGTATAACGTTACAAAAAGATCATCAATTCAAAACTTGACTAAATGGGCTGAAGTCTTGTGATTGTCTTTGATGGAACACTTGCACGGGTGTTTCTGGGTGTTGCCGGAATCTGGGTGTTGCCGACAGCTGATCTACCTCCTGTACGATTTAGTGTACCGCAATATAAGCTCGCTCACGTGGAAAATAATGATAACCAGACGTATTTCACTTAACATCACATAGGCAAGGATAATACACTGCAATAACTCTGTGAATACCAGAACTATTTCCCTCGGCTAAATGCAGTGTTTTGTCATTGGTATGGGTAGCCTCCGTTACACGCTGTATCAGATCCCGGAGATCGAATAACTAGGAGAATCAACTAAAGTCCCCCGTTGTAATGACCTCCATTGTAACTACAATTGTGTGGTCTAAGTAGGTAGACCACTCGTAAAAATAGCCGTTACGTTTGCTGGAGGAGGCCTTTTTATGACACATAGTCTGAATGGTGTATCCCTCCACTGACAACCCAAATCAGGTGCTTGAAGTGTTTATTAATATTTTCTTTCTTGGAAATGAGATGTCTCTCACTTTGACCTTTCTTAAACAGGACAGTCACTCCACCACAACGCCCGCCATGTCTAGCATTGTAAAATATTTCGTAGCTTCGTTGTATTTGATAAACTATTGTCATAATACCAATGTTCTGAGAGTTTATGAAATTGCGATAGACAATGACTTGTTCTTTACTGAGTGACAGTTCAGGGACACTCGATTCAATCGAAGAACTGATGACTTTGAATGATTAGCCGTCAGTGGCTTGATTACTTGAAAATTCTCATACGATAGCAATTCTTTATAAAACTGCGTAGTGTATCGTAACGAGCTTGCAAATGGATCCGATACCGGGTTCCTCTGATGGTGCAGCATGTCCATGCAAGAGTTCATGTGATGAGAACAAGCAATAATTTGTGATTACTTGAACAATATTTCAAGTATTACACCATAGAGGTTGACGACGGCATTCGTTACATCAGCTACACAGTATTCACCTGACCGCTGCCTTGTCCGCCTGTGTCCAATGCATTTTACGACACTTTTTCTGCAAAGTTCGACTTCTGAATAACGATCTAGTTTGCTTTGTGTTTATTGTAAAAGAATAAGAATAGTGTGACTTGATACAGTGCATAGGCCTAATGGCAGTTTAAAAAATATACTTAACCAAAAACTATCAACTCCTGATCTAATTTTCATGTTCAGCTTCAACCCCGCGCAAAGGGGTCACTTTATTCGTAATTTACTTTAAAATTTCATGGAAATTAAAACCAAATTATTTTAAAACTACATTTTTGAAAAGCAAATTATAGAATACAAATAAACACGAACAGTTCATACAAAGGTATGCCAAATATGAGCCACGCGGACTTCTTTAGAGGCGAAAGTAATTATGCATAACTAAATTTCAGGTTGTCTATTTTTATAACTTAAGTATTTGTGATATTTTGAAACAACCTACACTTTGTCCTGTGTTTGTGTTTAGCCCTCGTAGACGATCTTGGTGAGCCCCAATATTGGTTCGTCCAACCCAGCGTGTTAACTTTGCATATGTGTGCGTGTTACTCAATGATTTGCCAACCTCTGTATTAAATTGAGTTTCCAAGTTCCATTTTAGGAAGTTAAACTTGTATCAAAAACTAAAAAAATCCGGGAAAAACAACATTAATTCATGTGTAGACAATGTCGCGCATCTCGCTGGAATTACGCCTGCCACACTCGCTACAGTTTAAAGCGGAAATTAGATTTCACTACTAAATTGTCGGATGGTATGACCGTTGTGTGTAGTTGGCTATGAATCGGGCTCGGCGCTTAATCTCTTGTATAGCCTGTAATTTGAATTAGCCTTTGCAGAAGAAGCACTGTGACATTGCATGGGTTGACTTCGGGGACTGGCCCAGTAGATACATCCTAAACACTGCGTAATAACCGCAGGTGTCAGGACACCCCACACTTAAATAAGATTAGAATCGATGGCGTCGAAAGAACGTCGATATTGCGTTTCCTCGCGATCTGACCACAGGTCGACTTCATACGGGTTCTGAATCCGCAATAAATGAATAATTTGTAAAACGTTAACACAATACTGAATAAAAAATCTAAAACATTTAAAAAAAAGAGGTCGTGCTTTAAGAAAGAGGGGCAAAATTAATTAAACAATAACGTGTTTAATGAAACATCAGTAGTATTTTAATGTATTTACAATTTTTCGCTTATAGATACCATGATCATCATGGCAAACAACTGATAAAATAATAATAAAAATGAATAAAAAAATAAAATCAAATTATTGACCGTAATGGCATACAGTGTATTTCCAAAATACATATATCGTATAACAAATAAATAGTGTTATTAAATATTGTATAATGGAACAAAATGTATGTTGTAAAACGTAAAAAGGAGAAAATAAAGAATAACAATGCTATTTTGTATGATATACTTTGTTGTTTAATGTAAAACCAAATGAGTCTTTAATGTAAGGGTTATTTGGAGACGATTTCACTTTGCCGGTTATTTGAAGGGTGTCCAATGTGCTGGATATCTAAGATGATGCCATTTATCTGAAGAAGTGTCGAATTTGCCAGTTATTTTAGGGAGTGTCTAATATGCCAGTCACATGTCTAATATACTGACTTATACCCATAATTTAAAAAGATATTTTTTGCAAGTTGCTTATCTAGGAGAGTTTTACTGTTGTTTGTCTATGAATGTCTACGAAAAACACCGCTGTACCAAGTCGTACGTTATGGTTAACAGTTAAGTGTCTTCGTCAGCCTCTTCCACTCATAAACTGTCTGAAACTATTCCACAAATGCTAAATCTTAAAAGGGAAAAATCTTGGTTAGCAAGTCATTGTGTCTCTGGAGATAAATTTGGTCTGTTTTCAACACCTGCTGCCTACCTAACCATTACATCAGCTAGTACATCAAAGACTAACAGAAAAGGGAAGAGCAAGCCGAGCAGGGTCACAAAGCAATTGATATCCAATTAACGGCTCGTGAAATAGACTGAAACATAACAAGAAATTATCATTTTCTTTTTATCTCGATACATCTGCGGTTCCTGACACGACAGACATGCTTACACGTGTAACACGTAACTGTTTAGTATGAATAGTGCTGCTTTTGTAGTGAATAGATTCCATTGATTAATGTGTACATTACTATTGTTTTATTGCCTTTGATTGGTTACTCAAAAAAGAAGCAAACGGATTAAAGCAAATATATTTGGCTCATATTTGTCTAACAAGTACTTAAACCAACCCCAGTGTAATCAGCACGTTTGTCTAGACCTTAAATATGTTTTACTGCCCAAAAACAGATTACAAAATGGCATGTGTCCCGCTGAGATAGATACATCGATATTTGATACGTATAATTCCCCATTCATTATAGTCTTTATCGACTTCCGGTCGTAGAAAAATTCCCTCAATGACCAGTAGATATGTTTATAAGGCAGTGATGAAGTACCACCTGCATCCCCTATCCCGCGCCCGCATGGCAACGCCCAGATTGTTTCGTATTAGTTTAAGTATCGAACTCTAACATGTAGACACTCGAACAAGCTCGCGCCAAAACCTGTTGTACGTACTACGTACGTGTGTTACATGCTGAGAATCAATCGCTGTGATATCACAAAATGAATAGCGCCGGCTCTTATGACATTATGAACCATTACACTTTCGCCTGAATAAACAACTGAGATACGTTGTTTACATACGTGTGCATCGTCTGCTACCCTTTTTGCGATGTAATCATCATCACCATCCCGCCTCGGGCACCCCGTTCTACAATCGAACAACCGCTCTGCTCGTACCGTGCGGAACGTCGCAATTTACACAACAGGACGCTGTAACCGATTCCTTCGTGGCCAACAAAGATTGAAACATTTCACCAGTTCTTATCTCCTAACAAACAGTGGAGCAAAAGTCAACATAGGGGAACGTATCCATCACTGACCCTACCTATCAGTGGATTGGGAGACGCGAGGGTCGACCCGTGTGTCTGTATGGTACCCAGTCACTCAGGTTTAGACTAATTGGGTTGGACGTCCGTCGCGGGCAGCGAACGGATGAACATAGAGACATATAAAGAACATTCAGGCTTCAAGATAAGTCATGAGGAATTTTAAAACGTGTTTTTTTTCTCTCAAAGAAATCGTGGTTTGGGCTTAAACTACTTCCCTACCGATAAAAGACATTGGCTATTCCTAGTGATTGATGCATTCCTGTCTGTCTGTGTCTACGGACGACCTGTTGTACAACGAATTCGTCTCGTAAAAACCTTTCCCCAGCGTTGTCTAGTTACTTTGCATTTTGATTGTAATGAGTCGGTTCAAGTTCTACGTGTACATGCACCAAACGTGGTTCGTTACACAACCTCAATCCCTTGTTGTGTTTGGCCCTCAACTAATTACATAACACGAATTTGGAACGCTGACCAATAATGTGCATTTTCTTCCAAAGAAAACGATTCTTGTGTGACGTCATGAGAAGGCTGCTAAACACTTTTTTTATTCTAGGGTTTATTTTGGGGAGCTGTTGTAACACAAGATCACCCTGTAAATGTATTCGGGGGTATATATGGTGTTTATCAGAACTGAAAATAGGGAATCGATTCTAAGCACGGACCCAGAATTACCAACCCTCTGATTTATACGGTAAACGTAATACTAGTACGAATGTAGCGAATAGGCTGCATGTCAATTTTCAAATAATGTGTTTGCTGACATTTTTACAAGACTGATATTTTCAATGTTTATATTGATTCGGAGAGAATAACAGAGTGTGCTGCAACATGCCGGCATTTCCCGAGAAAAAAACAAGTATTATTCGTGGAAGTCCAACGTGTGTGCTGTGATGGCTGGGACTGGATACGTAACTCAGAGGGTGGGGATCGGCCCGACTGAGATGGGCATTAACGGGCCCGAACTTATCTAGTCGGTAATAATACACGTGGACTCTATCAATATTTACACATCAAATAAATAAGCACCTTCACAATGATTCAGACACACAACTCAAATATATTTCCTTATCTGAAATCAAAATGATATTCTCATAATCCTAATTTAAACTGCCGGATGAATCTAAAGCGCCATTCATTTTAGTACAGCGATATGCGGGCATCAATGATATAATCTACATACACGTACCGAGTCGGGGCCGTACCGTTACTGTATTGGCCCGGTCGATTACTATGTTACCTATTTGTTGAGAACCCCTATTGTCTTTTCGTAAATAGGCCGCCTTATATACGGAATAAGGGTTAATTTAGCTATTATTTATTTCAATATAGATTTTATGTAATACCCCAAGAGAATCAACTTTTAGCGTGTATCTGCAAGTGCCTTACAGAGTGAAATGGTGAGAGACAATAAACGTCAAAGCGGATTTATAATGTGAAAATAGGAGGGATAATGAACTTCAAAGTAGTCTAACAACGTTGATTTGGGAGGAATACTGTACAAACTGTATCTTAAGGTAGATTCATTCATCCTCCCTGGGAATGTAGGTTTTAAGTACAATGTTTAGCCCTAAAAACCTCTCTCATCCCCCCTTTGTTTAACAAGGGTAGTAAGTATATCCCTCATAACGTCCCCTATCCTCTCCTCTGCTTGTATAAAGGTCGTACGCATAGCTGTNTCCCCCCCCCCCCCCCACCCCCCTTGCGGGTACCAAGGGTCGTGCGATCTCCTTATCGTAACCAGGTCGTAATTAAAGCACTAAGAATCTCACTCACTCTCCTGTGGGTATTAAAAGGGCCGTAAGAATAGCACACAGAACCCCCTCTATCCTTTCATGTTGGTAAAAAAAGTCGTTGGTATAGCCCCGAAAACATTCCGTATCCCTCCTGTTGCTACAGGCATCGTTAGTAAAATCCTTAAACTCCCTTATAATTCGCTGTTGGTAACAGGGGTCGAGCCTTAGGGTAAAACGGGTATTAAATATAGTACTCAGAATACTCGTAATCATTCACAGGGTAACAGCAGTCGTAACTTCGGCCCTCAAGACCTCCCTTGTGTACCAACCAAACAGCCCTTGCTTTGGCCCTCATCACCTCCTGATGGTAACAACATTCGTAAGTATTACCTTCTAATACTTCCTTGGGTAACAGCATTCGTACATATTACCCCCCAGAATCTCCATCGGGTAACAACAGTCGTACATACTGCCCCCAGAACATCCCTTGTGTAACAACAGCCGTATGTATAGCCCCTAGAACCTCCCTTGGGTAACAACAGTCGTACATACTGCCCTCAGAACATCTCTTGTGTAACAACAGCCGTATGTATTGCCCCCAGAACCTCCATTTGGTAACAACAGTTGTAAGTATTACCCAAGAACCTCCCTTGGGTAACAACAGTCGTACATACTGCCCCCAGAACCTCCCTTGTGTAACAAAAGCCGTATGTATTGCCCGCAGAACCTCCATTTGATAACAACAGTTGTAAGTATTACCCCCAGAACATCCCTTGTGTAACAACAGCCGTATGTATTGCCCCCATAACATCCCTTGGTCCCTTGGGTAACAACAGTCCTAAATATTGCCCTTAAAACCCTTTAACCTGTCCAATTGGTATACAGAGTAGCAATGTATACGTGGTGGTTCCTGTGTATGTTGGTGTTGGCCGCGGGTGTGTGTATGACTGCCAACGGAGCAGGGACCAGGTCGATGAAATCACGAGTCTCCGCCTGATCCCTATCAGTTTTATGACTATTGTTTTCAAGGAGCAAGAAACGTTTTAAAGAAATTGATGAATATTTTGAATACTTTCTATCCAGCCGTTTTTAACAGATCAAGTGTGTTATGTATTTGTTTAGGATGCGGTTTAAAGGAATGCATAACTCTTTTAGTTGGCATACAAAAAGGAAATTCCGAAGGGAGAAGATTTGGAACGTTAAAAAGCAAGATGCATTTCAATTTTCATCGGGAGACGTCATTTTCGGTAGATACCTTTCAAAGTAATACAAAAAGACTTTTACACATTAAAGATGCGATTCTGATGTAATTCCGGTGACAAAAGCGAAGGATTCTTTTTCTAAGGTAACGCTTTATATAGGAATTTCTATCAATGTCTGCGTTCATTCGACCTTAATGTATCGTCATATATCTATTACAATACAACTATAATTGACTTTAGATTTTTAACTTTTTGTTGAAAATGCCTATGCAGAACAAGCAACATGAATTTGATGCAAATATTGCTGTTCTTGCATTCCTTTACGGTAGCTGAGACAGGACAAACAAGATGTACCGTAGTAAAACCGAAACATGATATCAATAACTTACTAAAAATCCATACAATTAATCACGTGACATAAATTAGCTTTTATTGATATTTATAAATGTATACAATTACCGAAAATAACGTCAAATGGTAGAATAAACTACAAATCACATTTGTAACAAGCTAATCTTAAAAACAACACGTAATAACATTATAGGCACGTTTTACAAAGTAACTTTCAAATATCTGACAATGAAGCAATATGGATTTAGTGACAAGAAAAACATCTAATGCTAAACGCCATATTTCCTCTGTGGTGTTTGCCGACGTTTGCTTTTCAAAAAAAATATACAGAACAATAATTAAGCTGTCGTTGAAAGTTCGCTGTGGGTGCTGTTGATGTTTTGCAGTTCTGAAGGTCATACTTTCATGGCAAATACAAATAGAGTCAATTCGCTTGGCATCATACCGTTTATTTTCGACACTGCTGGAGCTGACATAATTATATTTAAACAAAAATGGTTACGAGAGAGCATCGCTCTGACTCGCTTGCTACATGGTTTTGGATGCCGACTGCTGTCTAAGCCATTGATAGACACTTCATATCATATAGATAGACGGCCATTAACTGGGAAACCACAAGTGTACTTCAATAATTTATCAGCATTTAATACACGTAGTAAGTCGGGCAGATATTTGTATAAGAAGGGATATTTCAGTGGCATATATCATATTTCTTCTACGCTTTGTGAATGACTTTCTATTTTGAAATATGGGTGGATAACAGTCATTCATTTGCAAACATGTGCATTATATATGTTTGTCTGAAGTATATTTTCGTGAATAACACACTGCTCAATGACATTGATCTAAAACACAAAATGGTGTAAGTTACAGGGGTGCTTGCTTCTGACAATATAAGTCCTTTACAAACGTGTGCAGTCTACCGATACGTCAAGTCATTATTGACACGTTGTATCGGCGTGGAGGTCATTCCTATTAATATGTTATAGACTTCATTCTTCCTTGACCTATCAATATGTTATCTGACGGGAGAAACCGTTCCATCCACTAACTGCGAGTGAGGATTGTGGACAAGCTGACGAGTGGACATATTGTCTCATTGTGTTGAAAACGTCTTTATCGACTCGTATTAAAGCACGCTCATTTGAAATTCTGATTTTTAATGTAAAATATTACGAAGTTAAATACAAAATATTTCATTAAAGCCTAGGGATTGTTATGCACACTGGTATGACGGAGATGAGAAGATATTATGTAACATTGCCGGTGTATGAGGCTTGTTCAACACATCAGCCATAACGAAATGTCAAAACGCTATTATAAAGTGTATAGAGTGTACCACGACAGCTTGGAATTTGTCGAACAAAAAAAAGAGAAGTACCAATGTTGTTTTCCCCGATTAGGAAAGTGATTCTTTCTCATCGATCTAAACACAATACATTTGTCTTACCCCTATCTCAATATTTTTAAAATTAAAGAAAAGTACAGATATATCATGATACATGTATCCGGGTTGCACTTTAGAGAAATGCTAGGATAAGATTCCCTAATGCGTGCTGACAATGGTACTCAACATTTGCCGAGCAGAGCATGCTCTCACCGCAGCATCGCTACCTCTGCACCACCAGACAATAGACATAAGTGTAAACACCAAATGAGTTTGAAAATGGCAAAGCGATGTTTTAATTGGATTGGTAATGAATATCTCCTTTTTTACAGTATTTCATTAGAAGTGCACTTTTGGATAAACAACCTTTAGTGTCAAAGTTTCTTTTTATATAAATAACACATAATGTAGTAGTGAATGGTGACAATGCTGACTTGATGGGAATTTACTACTATCGCGGGCTCTCGTGGAAATTCATATGTTCCCAGTTATTATAAAACATACTGCATTTAAATTGTCAGATTTTCATAATTATTCAAAGTACATCCATCTGTTTTTTTTTTTATCAAAAGAATAAAGAGCAATGCACATGAACACAGTAATGAATTGTTCATGTTTGCCCGTGGGCCGTGCACTGTGAACCCTGGGAGGCACAGGGCCCGGCATTACGTACACACAGCCAAAGCCACATACAATGGCAGCTTTCGCAATTATCTCCAGACAAGGCCGTCATGATTCCCCAGGGATTCGCATGTGATGAGGATGTTAGATCAGGTAAAGATAGATTTTTACCTGTACATATATGGCGTTGATGACCCTGGGTAGATGATACACGTAGATTGATAGGTAATGTCGTTAGTAGCAGGCGTCTTCAAATGTCATAAAACGTACAGAAAAGTACAGGAGGTTAATAAAATAGAGACAGGCTCTCAAAATTAAATCTTTTAAAATAGCAGCGACTTAAATATTAAAGACTTATCTCTCTTAAAATAAGCCACCTGACGAATAAGAATTTAGCCTCCAATGCTGATGAGGATATTAGATGTAGTGCTAATGAGGTGATCCTAATCAGTTACACAGTGATAAAGACAGTCAAACAATATTCAATCTGTTACACTTAATATAAAGGTTCAGTAGCATTAGATATTGATAACAACTCCGGAACACATTGCTGAAAACGTTAACCAAACAACCAATGGGGACAGAACGACCCCCTGACCTGAATTATACCGTTTCTAAATATTTAGAACTCATCCTTGTTTCAATTCATCTTGCTAACCAATGGGTTCCAATTAAAAAGAGTTGTGGTCTATCCATGTGATAGGCCTACAGCATTCCGCATTATGTAATGTGTGAGTCAAGGATCCATATCAAGCAGATTGAAACACGCATGCGTCAGTTAAGTCAGATTAAATATATACAGTATATGCAATTAAATTGTATCATACTCTGTTTTCAGCAACGTCCCAAACATAACCGCCACAACCTAGATACATTTATGATCAAGGCTGAATGAAGCCAATAACAAAACCCACAATGTTAACAGAAGCAAGTTTTTGATGATCTCGGTAAAACAGTCTGTTTTACATTTGTTTCAATTTACAAGAAATAATTACAACGCCGTGATTGATACCGATAGGTTTGTACATTTCTACTTGTTAACACTGTTGCGAGACCATACGGGCTTTATTATGTACGTCACGGTGAGTTATAATTCAATTTCACCTGCGGCAAGTCACAGTACCACGCAGGTTAACTAAAACTCTATGGTGGGTGAATAATAATTCGACCCCATGTCAATACCCTACAATAGACCTGGACGAAAAACTTTCCATTTTAGCACGAACTAAATATTCCTGGGTAACCCTGCATACGGAAGTAGTGACCTTGTTCTCACTTCCTGACCTGGTTTAAGGTCGGCGACATGGCCAATACGCTGGCTCCACGTTCGACGTGCATGTTGATTAAAAGATTAAAGAGCTGTGACCTTATCATGGAATCTAAACTGAAGATCTTCGAAACCAGTGTCCGTCAATACACTAAATTATGCATGGTTCTTTATGATAAAATCTGTTGCGTAGCAGGAATTCTTTGACAATCCTACAAATGTTTCTTAAAGAGCTGAGTGGTTTTTCTACCTCAGTGTTTAAACATGTGTAGCAGTTTATAACGGTAAATAATAAAAAGCACAAACCACATATACATGCAACGCCATGACACGTCAGCAACAACGTCGACAGAGGTCCAGTAGTGCATTTCATCGCATCAATGAACGTCAGCGCCCTGATCCATGTCCATAAACCGAACCATTGATGATTGCTATCAATTTTACATTTTACAAAGTATCAGCATCAACGTTTATGCGATTGCTTGGTAAGGTTTGAGTATGATTTATAAGGTAGTCTGCATGAATAAAAGGAAAAAAGTTGTTTTCCGCAGAAAAACTAAATGACTAGTGTGTCGAACCTAATGCCTTCTCAAATACACGTAAAATAATATTAATGAAAGATAAATGGATTAATAAGATAAACTGTTGAATAAAGATGATCCTAGCAGTTAACTTACAAAATGATAGCCGAGATATGATACTGCTGACGATATCGCCTCGATGTCTCAAAACTGGCTACAAATACAAGGCATACTAACAGTGGCAAGACAGAGAGCGTCAAAACAGGTAACCATGATATTACACAGGTAACCATGGTATTACACAGGTAACCATGGTATTACACAGGTAACCATGGTATTACACAGGTAACCATGATATTACACAGGTAACCATGATATAACACAGGTAACCATGATATTATACAGGTAAACATGGTATTACACAGGTAGCCATGATATTACACAGGTAACCATGATATAACACAGGTAACCATGATATTACACAGGTAACCATGATATAACACAGGTAACCATGATAGGTAACCATGATATAACACAGGTAACCATGATATAACACAGGTAACCATGATATTACACAGGTACACCTAGCAGTACGAAACCATAGAGGAATTAAAGTCTGGCATACCTCGGAGGTAAAAAGGACAGTATTCGACGATCAGAGACCATTTATAGATACGTGTATAATGCAAGAACTGAGCACGACTTTCGTTTGTTTGTTTTATTTATTTTACGTTAAACGCCCTCGCAACAGTCATTTAGGGTAGGTAAGTTAGAAAGTTAGAAAATAGATAGGAAGTGTTGCAATAGGGACCGCAGATCAAATACGGTTTTTCAATGTACATTGAGTAGATGACACAGAACTCTAGGATGAGGACCATCTTAAGAGAACGTGGTATCATATACAGTACAACGTTATGCGTATTCAACTCCAACATGAAGACCAACACATACATGTACCCGCTTACTCCAAAGGTAGTAATAGGAAGATCATGCTCTTTTACGGAAATGTTGTCAAAATCTTACTAAATTCTATCTTTGTTCCGCTTGCCGAAACACGATATAGCTTAGTACTTCTTCAGTAAAATGTTTCCCCGCACTGCTTAAATGGAGAAGTACTCAAAAGTCACTCAAAGAAAAATCGACTCGGCAGAGAATAAAATCTTATCACATATTAAGAAATCTCCGCTCGGCTAAAACCATTAAAATTTCACATATACGCCTCTTTCCATCACACTCGTTTGTAACGTGGTTTGAATGGAACGAGCTAATAATTAAAATACAATTGATTATAACGGCCATGAAGTCACTGGTTTTAAAGTTTAATCAATATTGATTGATATTAGAAACATGGACATTAACATTGAATAATTGCCAGACCAAATAAAGTTTAGTAAATAATAGTTAAATTACAAAAATATGTTTTTTGGGGAGAGAAAAACAATATCTTTCATTTAAACGAAGATCCTCGGTCTACAGTCGTGTGTTTAACCTTAGCCCTAGGAGAGGATCCACGAACACCTAATGGGATATCACTAGCTTAATCTTCCCTTTACTTTATACCGAGCGAGTACTAACACGATTAATAAGATTTCACATAAAACCTGTTTGATATAGGTTAAGAAGCTCAGAATGCATCAAAGAGCATACATTTTTCTTTCGAAAGATAAAGAGGCCTTGGTATATCACTGGTCATTCTTACCGAATGTTCAACACACAATTGCATTACACGTGTTACCAGACAAGGCTTAGCGATCATGAAATAACAAATGAATGTGAATCGTAAGCCTCGGGCCCGGGTGTCTTTACGCAACTTTCCGCTAAGACCAATATCACACAGGTACCGGAGACAGGCGCATATACCTTGGTAATCCGGTGCTTCCTTTTTATCAAAATTGCGTCCCAGGTGCCCTCAAACAACGGTAAAGGGCTAAATACATTCTATAGTATGACACTGTGGCTTGCATCCAATTTGTTGTTGTATTCTATTATCTGGGCTGCCATTACAAATGGACCCTAGATCCCCAGACAGCTTACAGACATGTGCAACCATTACTAACACTCAATAAACCAGTAGCACGAACCGCTAGTCTCGCTTTGAGGGCAGACCGCGAGAGGGCAGGGCTAAAGAGCGACGTCTGATGACAATAAAACGGACTGCAATTGTCCATTGTCTGGTCCCCAAGAGGCCTCTTTTGGATATACATTACGTCACGGGAGATGCAACATATGTGGTCTTACGAGATTACAGGCAATACGACAATAGGATGGCGGACTATGGTGTATGTGATCGTTAATGGTCAAACTTTATACCCCAGAGTCAGGACCACTTACAGAGGAGGCGATCAGTTCGCCTGTTATGTCCAGTCCGAGTGGATATTGACAAGACTTTACACTCATATGTCGTCTTGCGTTTAGTATAGCTCTTTCTCCTACTACCTAATGGTCTATAAGTATGCTAATATGCCAACAACGAACGAATAATCACAATGAAGTCACAATCGTATATTTATTACATTGTGATTCGATGCCCATCGTTTACCGTTCGACAAAATAACTGGCGTCTACTACAACCTATAGATGTCACGTCAAGAGCTGGCCCCGCGATCTCGTAATATCTCGTTATGTCACGTCATGTGCTGGCCTCAATGTCTCTTAATATCTTGTAATTTCAGGTCACGTACTGGCCCCTGAACTTGTAATTTTCTTTCGTTCGATGCATAACGGCTGTTATTGGAAACAAGAACAAGTTAAATTATATTGCAGTATTTCTACATTGTGTTATATTCTAACTTTGTTGATATTTCCCTAGTATATTGAGCTTGCATGACGACATATCCGATAAGAAAGAAATAGACAGACTGTTGTTACGCATGGAAGTCATCAGAACTTTGGCTTCCATTATTTGTGACAAGAATAAATTGCATTCATTATATTTGTGTGTGTGTTTTTAAATATTTTAATGTATTCGTTGACAGCAGGGGTGTTGTCATAGCAGAACCCACATAAGAGCGTGATAAACAAACATACTTTATACAACAAACTCATAAACACTTTTGTTGGTGATATTGTGACATCAAAATTAATTTCTATGTTTCCTGGGTTTCTATGTTCTTAATGTACTTTCAATATAATTTTGTTTTTGTGTTTGTGTTTGACAAAGTGTTCGCTGCAATTTCTCCAAACTGTCACATATCGTCATTACTCCCGTACGATTATACATGGTAGGACAGCCACCAACGGTTGAAAGTTGCCATTTTCCCGAACACATACTGTCTATGACGGGAACATTTCTCAATCAACTGATTTGTTTGCTATTTGTTGACATTCCATTCTGAAACGCTGTTCTTAGACCAGTGGGTATACGGATCTGAGTATGATGAACTTGACAACGAGCATTTATTAAAATAGTAGCTGAACTGATAAATTTGGGCCTGATGACAGTTAAAACACCGACCAGCTGACTTGCTTTGTTAGTGAATACTACACTAGAAAGAAGAAAAACAAATCACGTGATAATGTTATCCATTCCTATTTTCTGCAAACTCCGACATTGGAAACACGGATACCTAGACTGAATGACACGGACACTGGTACGTGGTTCTGTCCGGTTTTGGTGCATGTATCCTTTATTCTGCCCGGTTTTGGTACATGCATCCTTTATTCTGCCCGGTTTTGGTGCATGTATCTTTTATTCTGCCCGGTTTTGGTGCATGTATCCTTTATTCTGCCCGTTTTTGGTACATGTATCCTTTATTCTGCCCGGTTTTGGTTCATGTATCCTTTATTCTGCCCGGTTTTGGTACACGTATCCTTTATTCTGCCCGGTTTTGGTACATGTTTCCTTTATTCTGCCCGGTTTTGGTGCATGTATCTTTTATTCTGCCCGGTTTTGGTGCATGTATCCTTTATTGTACGTGGTTCTGTCCGGTTTTGGTGCATGTATCCTTTATTCTGCCCGGTTTCGGTGCATGTATCCTTTATTCTGCCCGGTTTTGGGGCATGTATCCTTTATTCTGCCCGGTTTTGGTAAATGTATCCTTTATTCTGCCCGGTTTTGGTACATGCATCCTTTATTCTGCCCGGTTTTGGTGCATGTTGTATCCTTTATTCTGCCCGGTTTTGGTACACGTATCCTTTATTCTGCCCGGTTTTGGTACATGCATCCTTTATTCTGCCCGGTTTTGGTGCATGTTGTATCCTTTATTCTGCCCGGTTTTGGTACATGGATCCTTTATTCTGCCCGGTTTTGGTGCATGTTGTATCCTTTATTCTGCCCGGTTTTGGTACACGTATCCTTTATTCTGCCCGGTTTTGGTACATGCATCCTTTATTCTGCCCGGTTTTGGTGCATGTTGTATCCTTTATTCTGCCCGGTTTTGGTGAATGTTACCTTTATTCTGCCCGGTTTTGGTACATGTATCCTTTATTCGGCCCGGTTTTGGTTCATGTATCCTTTATTCTGCCCGGTTTTGGGACATGTATCCTTTATTCTGCCCGGTTTTGGGGCATGTATCCTTTATTCTGCCCGGTTTTGGTGCATGTTGTATCCTTTATTCTGTCCGGTTTTGGTGCATGTATCCTTTATTCTGCCCGTTTTTGGTACATGTATCCTTTATTCTGCCCGGATTTGGTGCATGTATCCTTTATTCTGCCCGGTTTAGGTACATGCATCCTTTATTCTGCCCGGTTTTGGTGCATGTATCCTTTATTCTGCCCGGATTTGGTGCATGTATCCTTTATTCTGCCCGGTTTTGGTGCATGTTGTATCCTTTATTCTGCCCGGTTTTGGTGAATGTTACCTTTATTCTGCCCGGTTTTGGTACATGTATTCTTTATTCTGCCCGGTTTTGGTGCATGTATCTTTTATTCTGCCCGGTTTTGGTGCATGTATCCTTTATTCTTCCCGGTTTTGGTGCATGTATCCTTTATTCTGCCCGTTTTTGGTACATGTATCCTTTATTCTGCCCGGATTTGGTGCATGTATCCTTTATTCTGCCCGGTTTAGGTACATGCATCCTTTATTCTGCCCGGTTTTGGTGCATGTTGTATCCTTTATTCTGCCCGGTTTTGGTACATGTTTCCTTTATTCTGCCCGGTTTTGGTGCATGTAGAATACTACACTAGAAAGAAGAAAAACAAATCACGTGATAATGTTATCCATTCCTATTTTCTGCAAACTCCGACATTGGAAACACGGATACCTAGACTGAATGACACGGACACTGGTACGTGGTTCTGACCGGTTTTGGTACATGTATCCTTTATTCTGCCCGGTTTTGGTACATGTTTACTTTATTCTGCCCGGTTTTGGTGCATGTATCCTTTATTCTGCCCGGTTTTGGTGCGTGCATCATTTATTCTGCCCGGTTTTGGTACATGTTTCCTTTATTCTGCCCGGTTTTGGAGCATGTATCCTTTATTCTTCCCGGTTTTGGTGCATGTTGTATCCTTTATTCTGCCCGGTTTTGGTCCATGTATCCTTTATTCTGCCCGGTTCTGGTACATGTATCCTTTATTCTTCCCGGTTTTGGTGCATGTTGTATCCTTTATTCTGCCCGGTTTTGGTGCGTGCATCATTTATTCTGCCCGGTTTTGGTGCATGTATCATTTATTCTGCCCGGTTTTGGTACATGTTTCCTTTATTCTGCCCGGTTTTAGTACATGCATCCTTTATTCTGCCCGGTTTTGGTGCATGTATCCTTTATTCTGCCCGGTTTTGGTACATGTATCCTTTATTCTGCCCGGTTTTGGTACATGTATCCTTTATTCTGCCCGGTTTTGGTACATGTATCCTTTATTCTGCCCGGTTTTGGTACATGTATCCTTTATTCTGCCCGGTTTTGGTACATGTATCCTTTATTCTGCCCGGTTTTGGTACATGTATCCTTTATTCTGCCCGGTTTTGGTACATGTATCCTTTATTCTGCCCGGTTTTGGTACATGTATCCTTTATTCTGCCCGGTTTTGGTACATGTATCCTTTATTCTGCCCGGTTTTGGTACATGTATCCTTTATTCTGCCCGGTTTTGGTACATGTATCCTTTATTCTGCCCGGTTTTGGTACATGTATCCTTTATTCTGCCCGGTTTTGGTACATGTATCCTTTATTCTGCCCGGTTTTGGTACATGTATCCTTTATTCTGCCCGGTTTTGGTACATGTATCCTTTATTCTGCCCGGTTTTGGTACATGTATCCTTTATTCTGCCCGGTTTTGGTACATGTATCCTTTATTCTGCCCGGTTTTGGTACATGTATCCTTTATTCCGCTGTTTTTGACTTCGTATCGATTGCTTTTGTGAATGTTTATTTAAACTTCTACACGAAAGATTTCGTGGTGTATCTCAAACGAAGCTGCTTACAATGTAGTTGACTGGGCGGGTCTAATGTATCCTATATGTACTAGTGTTAGTAGAAAGAAAATGTCCGAGAGTACCCTAACATTCATTATAAATTGTGTATGCTACACATTCTAGAGTTAGTAGATAGATAATAGCAGAGGGTACCCGAGCATACATTATAAACTGTGTATTCTAAACATAATAGTGTAAGTAGATAGATAATAGCAAAGGACACCTAAATACGTACTAGAGACAAGGTATGTTGTTGTAATTGCTTCCTTGTGATAGCTCGGATCTAATGCTGAATTGTAGTTCTACCTCACTTATATGCCGAAGACACTAAACAAAGAATTCTGTTCGTTTCTATGGGATTTGACGTCCTCGCAATAGCTAAGAACGTATTAAGACGAATTGCAAGGGAGAAATCGATGACAGGAAAAAGTAGGGTCGTGAAAAAGGAAGCATATGTAAAGTGTTGCAATGGGAGCACCATAATCAAAATCGCAAATGTCCACTGAGCAGAACACATATTAAAACTCTATTCTGCAGGGGCCTGTATAAGTCGCCTCTTACGATAACAGGAAGTGAGATACAGCAGATCTATTATTTTCCCGAACCTACAGGAGGTGACTAATCCTTATCATACAATTAACGATGAGGGGACGGTATAAATGAACAACACAATACTTTAATCCACGTATTACCTAAATGTTACTGTACCATGGAAGCATTATAAGAAGTCTCATCTGTTTTATGATCAAGCCATTATGGGTCCCTCTCTGCTAAACATTAGGAGAAAGTAGTCGTAACGCGAGGTGTCTGTTTTATCAGTGCTTTCCTAAACGCATTTGCCCTAATCATCAAGGCACAGAAATCGTTTAACAATGTTATGACACCCAGATTAAGTCGCTCTAGAAGCTGTGACTTTTTCCGATTTCCCCCCAATGACAATTCAATCGCAGTATTTAGTAGCAAAGAACGTTGATACTGACTCAGCAAGGAGAAGACTGAGGTAAAGTCTCGATATTTACGTAATGATTGCTCTCCAAATGACCAGGCAGCCTCGGTATAGGTCTCAGAAGTATCCAGACCGTCAGACACCTACAGGTAAACCGTATACCGCAGGAATTGTTCTAGACATTTTATGACTAGTATGCAGAATCAATCAAGCACCAAACGCCAACTGCAGTCCAAACCGTCTAGAACTCAACTGAACCTACTTTAAAGTTAATAAACAGCGTCCATTACACAAATACTCCCTCAATTTCTACAATTTATAGCGAGTGCTTTGTTGAATACTGACTTGTACCAGAACCAGTACAGCACCCGTGAAAATAATACACATTATAATCTATATATTACTTTAAACCACCTACCGGAAGCATGGTAAACTCATTATCATTGGCGGTCAGTATCAGAAGAAATTGAGAACGACTTGAGAACAGCTTGAGGAGAACTTAAGAACGGATTTTCCCATTTACCAGCACTTGGGAACGTATTTTCTCAAAAAAGAACGTCTGCTCGCGCCAGATGACGTCCGAAACCGGAAATAGTGTCCACATAAAAGTGATCCGCGTAAGAAAATAGTCCTTCATAAACATATCAATACAACTTTACAGAAATATGTTGTGAGAATGTTCATATGGAAAAGCCAGTGACGACAGGATTGTTTAAAAATGTATTTTTCTACGTAGTTTTAAAGTTCACTGTATTCCTCTGCGCAAAACGCCTATTTATTTACGTTTGTCACACACGATCGTTGACCATTAAGCTTAGAAGTCATTTGGAAAACATGGTGTTTAGTTGACTTTTGAAATGGTAATATATATAAGGTAGTGGTATATAGATGATAAATAGTTTATCATACAGTATTTTCAGTGTTTGACGCTCGAAAATAATTATTCTCATCTCGAGCACGTAAATAAATCTCGAGTCCACCTTCGGTGTCCTCTCGATTTTATCTACGTGCTTGCAATGAGAAAAATGTCCTCACGACAAACACTGAAATGATTATTTGTATCTGTAATAGTTTTTTTTTTATTAATCTGAAGCGGGCCTTGGACCCCAAATATCCACAGAAGTAGGTTGGTGTGACGCAGTTTATAACAAAAGGTGACTTTTTACAAGCTTGGTGCTTAACTTCTTTCTACATTGTATCACCGATATATTTCTACTCAAATATGTCACCTTTTAACGTTTGAGATACAAAACAGACGTGGATGTACAATACACTATATACTGTTTATTGATTCCGTGTAATTCTGGTATCCATTACATGGAACATTGAATATAACACTTGCACAACGTAAATTATTTGTGTTACAAACACAGCAAACGCACGAGGTGCTCTGAAGATTTGACAAAAACAAAATACATGGTGGAATGACTCGGCGTATTTAATTTCTAAAATTAATTTAATTGTTATTCTATCAGAGCGACACTGTACATTACTTGATATCGGATTAAAGGCAAATAAAAATGCAGATTTGTTTTGATTAAATTCGGGTCTTTTAACGAAAAACACCATAATTATCCGCAAAAGGCGCCGAGATGATTGGCCGGGTGTCTGTTTCGCTGTTGTGTATTTGATATTATTTTACTATGAGAGGGATACCTAGCCGATTCCTTATTCTCGCAACAGACATTTCCACACTAATACATGTATCATCCTAAACTGATTTATCTTCTAACGCATTTCGTTAGTATTCATCATATTTACACTATTGACGAAACAAATAATGCCGAAAATATTTTTTCTACATACAAATGAACATTATTTATTTAAACACGTGAGCTCCAAATATTAATTGGAACTCGCAACTCAGTAATAGTCCTAAGATAGTAAATGAACCCAAACGACGACGATTTCAGCTTCCTGTTCTTTACATACAATGTATCTTAATATTTGTCCGTCTTCATATTACCATAGCTGTTGCGAGGACTTTAACACCCCGCCCCTACAACTACACACACAAACCAACAAACAAAATACGAATATTTTGGAAAGGCAAACAAGTCTTTTTAAAGGATTATTATTATAGTTTTTGCATGTTTTAGAAAAATGTTCGACAATGCAGAAAAAAACAGTCATTGTCCTATATTTAGTTCCCTTTAACTGTATCATCGGTGTCTCTAAAGATCAAGATCATATTACATTTAACTTTGAATTTACAGCTCGTCGGTATTAATACAATTCTAGTATTATGTACAAACATAAGAAATGAAATACAAGATCATGTAGTATAAAAGCAGAAGATCTAAAATGTTGTAATCGACTCTTAAATATTTAAGTAAAAAATCCATTATACATTTGAAGCTAGCAGATCTGATTATTTTTATCTAGGTCAATGACCAAGCTCTCATTTAGAATGAGCAAAGACAATTTCTATGAATTTCCTTCAAGCTGTGAATGGGTGTATTGGATGTTCCGACAATAAACAGGGCCAGCAACGGCCATTTTCTTTAAAAAGGCACACACGTACGCGAAGGAATTTCAGTAACAACACTTACTGAGCGACACGTAATTAAAACGAAAATGTAAAATATTTCATTTTATTACCCCATGAGGACTCTAAATTTAGACATAAACGCCGTCTCACCTAAACAAAGTCAATGGTTCATAACTTTGTTAGTAATACTATTGTTTCTGTGCTGTATCATGGACGTTATAGATTTAGATAATCTATTGATTTTTGTCGGTGCCAAAGTTGAACCTCAGCAGACTTAATATTAAACAATCTTGGCCAAGACAGATACAGTCTAATCTGCTTCTTCTGTAGCTTGAACTCGTACGGTCGAGTGCACACTAGACGGGGTCAGGGAGTACGTTCGATTAATCTTCTCCTATTTATCAATGTGTACATTGTAGAACAATTTCTTACCGATTGACAGTTACCAGTTCTTGTTAAATACCAATCTGAGAAAATAATTAAATTCTTTTGATGCTCCTAAACACAGAAATATATGAATGTGCGTACGTAGGCGTTCTGACTCGTGATATATGCCTTACGTAACGGAACTCCCGGTGGTGCAAGTGTGCTAATATTTTGATAGGGTGACAAAGAATCCGCCTGTCACATTACACATAGACTTATCTTTAGTGACTCGTGTAATATTCTAGGCTATCCGGAACATAACAACTTCTGATTAACATTTTAACACATTCTTACAACTGTGCTAAGTCGAATTTTGGCTTCAATGAGATAAAATACCATTATGTTTTTCATGTTATTTTGTAGAGTTGTACAGTTGGTGGTGCACTGTTATACAGTTGGTGGTGCACTGTTGTACAGTTGGCGGTGCACTGTTGTACAGTTGGTGGTGCACTGTTGTACAGTTGGTGGTGCACTGTTGTACAGTTGGTGGTGCACTGTTGTACAGTTGGTGGTGCACTGTTTTACAGTTGGTGGTGCACTGTTGTACAGTTGGTGGTGCACTGTTGTACAGTTGGTGGTGCACTGTTGTACAGTTGGTGGTGCACTGTTGTACAGTTGGTGGTGCACTGTTGTACAGTTGGTGGTGCACTGTTGTACAGTTGGTGGTGCACTGTTGTACAGTTGGTGGTGCACTGTTGTACAGTTGGTGGTGCACTGTTGTACAGTTGGTGGTGCACTGTTGTACAGTTGGTGGTGCACTGTTGTACAGTTGGTGGTGCACTGTTGTACAGTTGGTGGTGCACTGTTGTACAGTTGGTGGTGCACTGTTGTACAGTTGGTGGTGCACTGTTGTACAGTTGGTGGTGCACTGTTGTACAGTTGGTGGTGCACTGTTGTACAGTTGGTGGTGCACTGTTGTACAGTTGGTGGTGCACTGTTGTACAGTTGGTGGTGCACTGTTGTACAGTTGGTGGTGCACTGTTGTACAGTTGGTGGTGCACTGTTGTACAGTTGGTGGTGCACCGTTGTACAGTTGGTGGTGCACCGTTGTACAGTTGGTGGTGCACCGTTGTACAGTTGGTGGTACACTGTTTTACAGTTGGTGGTGCACTGTTTTACAGTTGGTGGTGCACTGTTGTACAGTTGGCGGTGTACTGTTGTACAATTGGCGGTGCACTGTTGTACAGTTGGCGGTGCACTGTTTTACAGTTGGTGGTGCACTGTTGTACAGTTGGTGGTGCACTGTTTTACAGTTGGCGATGCACTGTTGTGCAGTTGGTGGTGCACTGGTGTACAGTTGGTGAAACTATATTGGTCAGTTGGGGATATAATGTTGCTCAGTTTGTGATAAAACTTTGTACAGTTTGTGATACAATGTTGTACATTTGGGGAAACAATGTGGTAAGGTTTGTGATACAATGACTTCCAGTTTGTGATACAATGACGTACAGTTTGTGATACAATGACGTATAGTTTGTGTACTGTTGTACAGTTGGTGGTGCACTGTTTTCCAGTTGGTGGTGCACTGTTGTACAGTTGGTGGTACACTGTTGTTCAGTTGGTGGTGCACTGTTGTGCAGTTGGGGGTGCACTGTTGTGCAGTTGGTGGTGCACTGTTGTGCAGATGTTGGTGCACTGTTGTACAGTTGGCGGTGCACTGTTATACAGTTGGTGGTGCACTGTTTTACAGTTGGCGATGCACTGTTGTGCAGTTGGTGGTGCACTGTTGTGCAGTTGGTGGTGCACTGTTGTACAGTTGGTGAAACTATATTGGTCAGTTGGTGATATAATGTTGCTCAGTTTGTGATAAAACTTTGTACAGTTTGTGATACAATGTTGTACATTTTGTTGGAACAATGTTGTTAGATTTGTGATACACTGTTGTACAGTTTGTGATACAATGTTGTACATGTTGTGGAACAATGTTGTACAGTTTGTGATACAATGACGTTGAGTTTGTGATACAATGACGTACAGTTTGTGATACAATGACTTACAGTTTGTGTTGAAATGGAGTAGAATTCGTGGTATGATGTTGGACAGTTTGTGATACAATGTTGTAAGGTTTGTGATACAATGTTGTACAGTTTGTGAAATAATATTGTAAGGTTTGTGATACAATGTTGTAAGGTTTGTGATACAATGTTGTACATTTTGGTGAAGCAATGTTGTAAGGTTTGTGATACACTGTTGTACAGTTTGTGATACAATGTTGTACAGTTTGGTGAAACAATATTGTAAGGTTTGTGATACAATGTTGTACATTTTGTGAAACAATGTTGTAAGGTTTGTGATACAATGTTGTACATTTTGGTGAAGCAATGTTGTAAGGTTTGTGATACACTGTTGTACAGTTTGTGATACAATGTTGTACATTTTGTGAAACGATGTTGTAAGGTTTGTGATACAATGTTGTACATGTTATGGTACAATGTTGTACAGTTTGTGATACAATGTTGTACATTTTGTGAAACAACTTTGTAAGGTTTGTGATACAATGTTGTACATGTTATGATACACTGTTGTACAGTTTGTGATGCAATGAAGTAGAATTCGTGGTATGATATTGTACAGTTTGTGATCGATGTTGTACAGTTTGTGATACAATGATTTTCAGTTTGTGATAAAATGACGTACAGTTTGTGATACAATGACTTACAGTTTGTGATGCAATGAAGTAGAATTCGTGGTTTGAAATTGTACAGTTTGTGATACAATGTTGTAAGGTTTGTGAAACAATGTTGTACAATTTGTGATACAATGTTGTACATTTGGTAAAACAATGTTGTACATTTGGTGAAACAATTTTGTAAGGTTTGTGATACACTGTTGTACAGGTTGTGGTACAAAAATGTTGTAAGGTTTGTGATACACTGTTGTACAGTTTGTGATACAATGTTGAACATTTTGTGATACAATGTTGTAAGGTTTGTGATACAATGTTGTACATTTTATGGTACAATGTTGTACAGTTTGTGATACAATGTTGTACATTTGGTGAAACAATGTTGTAAGGTTTGTGATACAATGTTGTACATGTTGTGGTACAATGTTGTAAGGTTTGTGATACAATGTTGTACATTTTATGGTACAATGTTGTACAGTTTGTGATACAATGTTGTACAGTTTGTGATACAATGACTTACAGTTTGTGATACAATGACTTACAGTTTGTGATACAATGTTGTACAGTTTGTGATACACTGTTGTATAGTTTATGATACAATGACGTACAGTTTGTGATGCAATGAAGTAGATTTCGTGGTATGATGTTGTACAGTTTGTGATACAATGTTGTACAGTTTGTGATACAATGTTGTACAGTTTGTGATACAATGTTGTACATTTGGTGAAACAATGTGGTAAGGTTTGTGATACAATGACTTCCAGTTTGTGATACAATGACTTCCAGTTTGTGATACAATGACGTACAGTTTGTGATACAATGACGTATAGTTTGTGATACAATGACGTACAGTTTGTGATACAATGACGTACAGGCTGTGATACAATGACCTTCAGTTTGTGATACAATGACTTACAGTTTGTGATACAATGACGTACAGTTTGTGATACAATGTTGTAAAGTTTGTGATACAATGTTGTACAGTTTGTGATACAATGACTTACAGTTTGGGATACAATCACGTACAGTTTGTGATACAATGTTGTACAGTTTGTGATACAATGACGTACAGTTTGTGAAACAATGACGTACAGTTTGTGATACAATGACGCATAGTATGTGATACAATGAAGTAGAATTCGTGTTATGATGTTGTACAGTTTGTGATACAATGTTGATATATTAAAAAAATGATAATGTAAAAGGTACTCTTTTCTCACAAAGGGGCAGTTTATTTTTGACACTATCTGCAATAATACTAATATTTCAATCTATATCATCTACATGCTATATTAGTTCTGTTACTTAAATTAATATAAATACATATGTATGTCATTGATTTTAGGACTACTATAAATTGTCTCTCACCCTTATGATACTTGATTCAATAGATTTATTGAACTCTATGACATTGGCTTGAGGAATTCGATAACATCAGCAGTGAATGAGTAAACGACAAAAAACAAACTGCGGATGACAAGGGCCGGCCGTCCAGGGGCGGTAAGGAAGAAGCGTGCGATTAATTAACCAGTACCTACCCTTGTAGATGATTTTATCTTTGCTTTGGGTGCAATTCGTACACATATACTGATAGAGAAAGAACAAGTGCTTCAACTTGTTTTGTTTTAAACTAAAGGTAAACAGTGTTTGGTTTTATTCAAAATTAAATTATGTCGGAAAAAAAATATAAAAAAATGTGAAGTTAATTTAAGGAAATGCAACAATGTATTGTGATAGGAAAAAGGCCAGATGGCCACTTGACCTTTCGCAAATGCCCTGAGACTAAGATACGTCCAATTAATTATTTGTATCCACATTTGATTTGGAGTTGAATCATTGATATGTGAGTCTGGGTCTGCCTGGCGCAGCGCGCGCTCCCGCCGTCTAATAGCCTCAGAGGCCGAGAAGCGCTAATTCACATAGAAAACAAAATCTTGACTAACCAAAGACTTGAGCAGGTACTGGCTGTGCCTTTGCTTAACCTGGGAGAAACTTTCACTGGTAACTATTGGTTAATTAATCAGTAGACCAACCTTCGTGATCAGCCATCATTTACTCCTACAATCGAAACCCAAAGTAGAACGGAACATTCGAAAGTTACATGTGTGTATATTTTCGAACTTTAGATGGCAGGTTAAGAAAAAAATCGTTTGTTAATTACTTAAATGAAATAATAATGTTTCAATATTTTCACTACAAATAGGAAAGCTTTCAGACTCGGACAGCTTGTGTTGCCGCGCCATGGTTTGTTATCAATGTAAACACACCTGTATAGGGGATATTCGTCATCGCCGTGTAGATTTAGAGCACGTATCTGTTTATTCACGGGAGTACAATCAGTCACCTGATCTTTTATAGATCTAATAAAAACATGCATCTTATCAGTGTTTAGCAATAAATATTACTAGCTTTATATGCAAGTCTAGGTACGCCAGGTACAGCTGTCGATCATAGATCTGAGACTAGGACACAAAGTGTGTATGCATGTTAAGTATTTTACTGAAACAGCTGTTTGTGCTACAAACGTCGAGTTAACGACCTCGTACGGACAGACACGACGTACGTCGTGAGGACGAACGCACAGACGGACACATTTTGTTAATCCATGTCCCCTGGTCCGGGCGCGCGACAACATCGATCCGTGTATCTCCCCTGCCTCCCGAGAGGCCAGTAAAAGCTAGGAACAACAAAGTTAATACGTTCAATGTGTGAAGCATCAGCTTATGCACTCAAATCAACACTCCACAATGAATCATTCCGATGGGTGCAGCTCCCAATTTAAGACTAACTTGTCTCATTTAACACGGCTCAATAAATTATCGCAAAACAATTGCTCATATAATAGCTTCTTTGAAGGAAGACTTGGTGAAGACAAGGTCCTGTAAAGAGTGTCTGTGTTGCGATTCGGTTCAAAGACATACTGGTACCATTACGGTATAATGCTCACCTCACAGCAGGGCGATTTATTGCACTCTCAGATACGACGGTAGTGTAACGCTTCGTCCGTTATCTAAAATGTGGTGCTAGTCAAAAAGATTCTGTTTTCATATCAAGAGCAGTTAAATTATATAACACTTATTGTTTTATCTGAGGGCACCTACGATAAGTTTTTTCCATGAAAACGCCTAGTATTTGTTGGTAAATTACATAATTCAAATACAACTTTTATGTTAATACAAATGTAGCAGCAATTACAATGTGCTCATTTGGACGAATCCCAATGTCGGGAGGGCATACAGTGGGCTTAAAAGGTGGCCAGACATAGTTTTGTGAAGATTTGAATTAACTTCAACAGGTGTGAGTATCGACCAACAGCTACTCGAAAGAAATGAATTCCCTCCCGTACAAACCATACACACAACGTTTACAGTTCATGAAAAAAGGATATCCAATTTCTCGTTTATGTACTTTAAATATTTTTTTTACAAGAACATAATATTTAGAAGAAAGCTTTGTTTATATATTCCTTTATACAATGTTTTTATATATATATATATATATTTTGAAGAAACTTAACTGATGATTAGGAAATGATATTGAAAATGAATCAATAAAATATCTTTTTCATTCATTCAGTTCGTTTCAAATATGACTATATGATTTGAACAAGTTCTAGCGGTGATACGTGTATAATTATATCCTTCGGATTTCCCAGAGGACAGGGCTTACTGTGGGAGTACTGATGTGGAGACGTTATACATTGTATATATTAATTTGAAATTGTACAGTAAACCATTAACATTGACGGGTAATGCAAGATTATTTAGCACAGTGACGTAGCGTTACACTAGCGAAAGGTGTGACAGTAATGACATTACTCTAAATAAATAAACACCCATGTAGTAAACAATTACGTTACACGTGTACCTCTTGGTCAGTGGTAATATCTTTACGCTGATTATTTGTTAATGCCAGATTAAGCATTACACCCAATGGTCAGTGCTAAATAGCGACACACTGATTGGTCAGTTCTGATAATGCCAGATATAGCATTACACCCAACGGTCAGTGATAAATAGCGACACACTGATTGGTCAGTTCTGATAATGCCAGATATAGCATTACACCCAACGGTCAGTAATAAAGAGCGACACACTGATTGGTCAGTTCTGATAATGCCAGATATAGCATTACACCCAACGGTCAGTAATAAATAGCGACACACTGATTGGTCAGTTCTGATAATGCCAGATATAGCATTACTCCAAATGGTCAGTGATAAATAGCGACACACTGATTGGTCAGTTCTGATAATGCCAGATAAAGTATTACACCCAATGGTCAGTAATAAATAGCGACACACTGACTGGTCAGTTCTGTTAATGCCAGATATAGCATTACACCCAACGGTCAGTAATAAATAGCGACACACTGATTGGTCAGTTCTGATAATGCCAGATAAAGTGTTACACCCAATGGTCAGTAATAAATAGCGACACACTGATTGTCAGTTCTGATAATGCCAGATATAGCATTACTCCAAATGGTCAGTGATCAATAGCGACACACTGATTGGTCAGTTCTGATAATGACAGATATAGCATTACACCCAACGGTCAGTAATAAATAGCGACACACTGACTGGTCAGTTCTGTTAATGCCAGATAATAGCATGACACCAAATGGTCAGTGATAAATAGCGACACACTGATTGGTCAGTTCTGTTAATGCCAGATATAGCATTACACCCAATGGTCAGTGATAAATAGCGACACACTGACTGGTCACTTCTGTTAGTTTTAGATAATAAAATTACACTTAAAGGTAGGTGATACTTGAGACGCATTGGTCATTGTTGACGATGTAAGATAATATTATTACACTCAGAGGTCAGATCTGCTACAATATGATTATAAGAGTCTTAAAGTCGCATTGGTCAATGAAAATAGTGCTTCACTGTTCATTATTGCTAATGGACAAAACGAAAATTCGACTTAATGGCCAACGGTATTGATAGTGTTACGGGTGGACGCGGTCAGTAGTAAATCTGTAAAATAAATGAAGTATTAATGTTTGGCAAGTACTTACCACTGGTACTGGTCAGAAACCCCAGTAAGAGAGAGAGGAATAATCCGATGAATGCGACAGACAGCAACTTCAATTCCAAATAACACTCCGCAGTCATTTTAAATCAACGTAGAACAACTTCATATGCCTAATAATCACATAATTATCCATGTAGTTCCAGCACACAACAGAACGCAGGATTCCGACGTCCCTTCTTAAAAACGCGCGAACCCATGATTTGCCATTATAGAAGTTTTCCACACACAAAACTTTTTATCAGTATATATCTTGTCGTTTATGACAGAAAATATGGAGTCATATCAATTCATGAATTGGATAAAAGTAGAATCCTTCAAGAGAATAAATCCAAAATGATCTAGGAAGCAGGAGCTGAGCCGAGTTATCGCCTGTGTTAGGCCCACTCTACGACACTGTATCGCCAGTTGACTCTATACCTCACGCATGTACGGGATATGGGCGTTCAAACGTGAAAAGGGAGTTTTCATTTGCAAATATCGACTGCATAGCTGAGAGCTAAGCATTGGTATTGTTGTATGTATATCAGCCACGCGGTCCTGGACGGGCCGCTTAGACCCTCTCTATCTACTAAAGCACTAACCATCCATGAGTTATGAGAGTAGATCGCTCCCGTATATCACACAGATCTAATCGAGCAGATTTGTGTTGATGTTTGGTACATAGGTAAAAATCGACGATTGGAGATGCTCTCACACCTGTCGTTATCGTCAGTTAAAAGTGTCAGCGCCTGTTACAGCGGTCCTCGCAGGGCGGATAGTACTGTAGAGCGACACACACACAGAGGCTACGAGAGGTGTCTTTTACAGCTTAACACGCTACTGTAGAGAAAAGCCTTTTACATCGATACCGGATTTAATTTCTAAAATGAAGGATAAAGAGGGAGATTTTACAGGGAAGTTGGGTTTTACTTGTTTTAAGCAACATTCTATAGAGGGATACTTCTATAGGGACGCTGGCTTTACAACGACACTGTTATAGAGACGCGACTTTCACAACAATACCTGGGAGAAAACCGATTTACAGCGACACACGAGTAAAACAGAATAATAACAGAACAATACAATGGCGCGGGGAGCGATTTGAAGTCCGGTCTTCTGAGAAGAACGTTTTACAGTCGCATTGGATCAGGCGAGTTGATTTGCAGGACGTAACACACACATTGACCAATTATTCCTCCATTCTCAGCCTGAGAGAATCCACCAAAATATTTAACTTACCAGACAACATGCAATGGTTGCTCGAACCCGGCGGTTGCCTGACTGGTGAGGTAACCAATCAGCACCGTCCATTAGCGGCCGAACACTAGGGAGACGGCCAATCTATTTCAATTTGTGTGGTTTATGTAACTGGGATGATAGAACATTTCCAATATCCAAGATATCACTTTTCAGATTTCAAACTATGTTGGTGTTTAATTGTTTGCTTCGTGTGGTTCATTATTTCATGTTGACATGATTAACTGTAAAGACAGAACCAGGCATAAAGACATTAGCGGGGAACACGAAAACCGCAATACAATTGTAACCAATCGAAGTCAGGTCACGGGTCAGAGCTTAGAGGTCAAGATCAAAGTCGGGTCATAAATATTTTGTTTAACGTCCTATCCACAAAAATATAAAATATGTTCGGGAACGTTTCTCCCCCCCCCCCGCATTGGTTGGCCTTGCGGTTGACGGTTGTGTAGAATGTGAGCGACGAGGCAAGCTAGCTTTGGAGGATTCAGCTACAGCTACTATTGATATTCATCAAATGACTCGGGTCGTGTAATTTGGCCCGTAATACGGAGACCCTTCAGTGAAGAGTCGCTGATGGAATTAGCACCAATTCCGTACATACACTATGCCGACCTACCAAGTTCCTCGCTGCGTGATTGCAGATTGCATTTGCGTCTTTTCATTCTGCAATCATATTATTTATAATAAATTGGATTATTTTCCACCCAATCGTCAATGACTGAATCATTAGTTAGCGTGTCTGTACACACTTAAGTTCAAGAGAGCCTGCAATCGTCTTGTGTAGTATTATGTATTGTTTTTAAGGCTCTGGACTTACTCAGTGCCACGTGCATAATTAATATTGACCCCTGCAGTTCCTCTATTACCAAAACCGACCGTTTTTTACGAAGGTCGGGGCATCGGACGTTGGTCTACAATATGTTTTGAATGTCACGTATTTGAAACATGTGCTTCCGATTTGCAAATGCCTACATTTATATTCTCGAGGGAGTTATCCTAACCACATTCTGACATTGTCTCATCTACCCCTTTAAACATATCATGTTTGGCCCAACTTAAAACGGTCCACTTGAGTGATTACATTAGGAAGGTGCGTTGCACGTGTTTTGTTTGATGCCGATCGTTACCCCGGGAGAAATGTTGTATGTCTGTCACGTAATACGTATATTTTGACAACATGTCCTTCTGTACTAATTGAAACATCGGGTGAACGACGAAGACCGTCTGTGACTGATACGTTTGTAAAAAGGGGTCCCACTTAGGGGAGCACCTCCTCCGTAACTCCATCAATCACCATTTGTCTCTAGCTCGAGCACGTGACACTTCTTAGTGGCTTCACAGGAGAATATTCGTGAGAACGGAGGTGAGAACATGGCCTCAAAGAAACAATGGTTTTTGGTGCCCAAACAAAAATTAAAACAGAGTAAAGACCTTACTCCCGGACCAAAACTTACACATCACATCCACAGCAGGAGTAAAGATGAACAATGTGAAGTATTGACGCGGACCGAAATACGTACATTGTGCTGATCTGGTGTTCAAAGGAATTCGTTATTTTTTGGTCATTAAATAAAAAAGTATTTTTCTGCATATTGTTTACACAAAGTATTTCAATATCGTTAAAAAGTATTTTCACGAGAGAGCTTGATTTTCCTTGCATTATAATGTTTACATCTGTATACGGTATACATTTGTTATCACACATCCGTCAATCCAACCAAATTGATATTTTGTCTTCTAATTTATAAAAGAAAGTCGTTAAAATGTAGCGATTTTATTATCAGTTCGAATCAGCGCTCATTGCATGTTATAAATTTTTTTTCCCATATACAATGTAGTAATAACTAAGAAGTTTGCATTCACTGATTTTGATAATACTTGTGGCCCATGTATTGATAAATAATGCTGTTAAATTTCATTCTACATGTAAGGAGTACGATTGCCTGAAAGGCATGCACCATAATAACAAAAAACAATTTATAGAAAAAATCTATGTTGAGTTATCTCGGGATGGCAATTTGCTACAGTACATATAAAACCATTTTAACTATACGTACGTACGTCCGCTTTCTCACTACATGTTTTATCTTGCCTATAAATACATTATTGAATGTCCTTTTTACTGTCAAGTTGTAGTTATGATCATAATGGTTGTCTTTGGGCAAGATGTTACCGGAAAATTAGTTTTCATTGCTGTCGAGTAGGCAGAGGTGTGGTTCAGTTTATTGGGTTTAAAATCCTTCGAAGCGATGGGGTCATTTAAGGACATACCTCCATGCGTGTGATGTATGCGTGCATGTGTGAACGTGTGCTGTTAGCTCCTAGCGATAGCACGGATCTGGTGCCGACTTTATAGTGCTACATCGCTGAAATATAAATTCCACAAAAAGACATATACTACGTAATAAGGAGACACATCCTTCATATTTCTGTGTAATCTCAATAAAACCGGTATGTCTTCCACATCATATCCAATTCAGAGTAAAATCTAATTGAAAACCGAATATTTTATATTTCTTGAGACATTTATGATTTATATTCAAAACGAATATCTTCAGACGCCAACATATACCTTTAATTTTAAGCCACTTTTAAAACGTATGTGTTCTTCTACAATGTATGTGTCTGCCATAAACATTAAGCATAACAACACATTAAGCTTAGTGTCAAATTGTGAATTGTTGCCAGTGCATTATTGATCAAAACTGGTCGACAGAGGTAAAAATGAGCTGTAGCAAACAGTAAAGTACATCAACTCGTACACTGTATAAGCTATATACTAGTTTGTACATACCACGCCGGTTTGTACAATAAAATATCGATACTCATAGTAATTCATCAATTGGTAGGGTAGATTAATACATCGTTATGCATACAGTGTAGTAATATATCATCTACAATCTACAAAGTAATAGATAAGTTCGTACAGTAATACATTGTAATACATAATGATACATCAGTTTGAGCAGTAGTGCATCGTTATACATAGTGATACATCATTTTGTATAGTACATGTAATACATTGTTATACATAATAACACATCAGTTAATACAGTAATACATCGCTATACATAGTAATACAACAGTTTGTACAGTAATACATTTTTATACATAATGATACATCAGTTGGACAGTAATACATCGTTATACAGAGTAATACATCAGTTTGAGCAGTAATGCATCGTTATACATAGTGATACATCATTTTGTATAGTAATACATTGTTATACATAGTAACACATCAGTTAGTACAGTAATACATCGCCATACATAGTAATACAACAGTTTGTACAGTAATACATTGTTATACATAATGATACATCAGTTAGTACAGTAATACATCGTTATGCAGAGTAATACATCAGTTTGAGCAGTAATGCATCGTTATACATAGTGATACATCAGTTAGTACAATAACACATTGTAATACATAGTAATACATCAGTTAGAACAGTAATACATCGTTATACATAGTAATACATCAGTTTGTACAGAAATACATCGTTATATATAGTAATACAACAGTTAGTACAATAACACATTGTTATACATAGTAACACATCAGTTAGTACATTAATACATCGTTATACATAGTAATACATCAGTTAGTACAGTAATACATCGTTATACATAGTAACACATCAGTAAGTACAATAACACATTGTTATACATAGTAATACATCAGTTAGAACAGTAATACATCGTTATACATAGTAATACATCAGTTTGTACAGTAATACATCTTTATACATAGTGATACATCAGTTAGTACAGTAATACATCGTTATATATAGTAATACAACAGTTTGTACAGTAATACATCGTTATACATAGTAATACATCGTTATACACAGGACTACATCGTTATACACAGTAATACATTGTTATACATAGTAATACATCAGTTAGAACAGTAATACATCCTTATACATAGTGATACATCAGTTAGTACAGTAATACATCGGTATAAATAGTAATATATCGTTATACACAGTAATACATAGTGATACATCGTTATACATAGACACACATCAGTTTGTATAGGGTAATACATCGTTATACCATCGTTATATATAGTAATACATCGTTTTGCATAGTAATACATCAGTCTGTACAGTGATACATCGTTATACACAGGACTACATCGTTATACACAGGAGGACATCGTTATACACAGTAGTACATCGTTATACATAGACACACATCAGTTTGTATAGGGTAATACATCGTTATACCATCGTTATATATAGTAGTACATCGTTATACATAGAAACACATCAGTTTGTATAGAGTTATACATCGTTATTCATAGACACACATCAGTTTGTATAGAGTATTACATCGTTATACATAGGAATACATCGTTATACACAGGACTACATCGTTATACACAGTAAAACATCAGCTTTTACTGTAATATATCGTTATACACAGTAATACATAGTGATACATCGTTATACACAGGACTACAACGTTATACACAGTAATACATCGTTATGCATAGTAATACATCAGATTTTACAAAGTAATACACTGAACATCGTTATTCATCAGTTTGTATAGAGTATTACATCGTTATACATAGACACACCTCAGTTTGTATAGAGAAATACATCGTTATACATTGTAATACATAATTCAGTACAGAAATACATCGTTATATATAGTAGTACATCGTTATACATAGGAATACATCGTTATACACAGTAGTACATCGTTATACATAGTAATATATCAGTTAGTACAGTAATTCATCGTTATACAGAATGATACATCAGTTAGTACAATAACACATTGTAATACATAGTAATACATCAGTTTGTACAGTAATACATCGTTATACACAGTGATATATCAGTTTGTACAGTAATACATCGTTATACAATGTACATAGTAATACAACAGTTTGTACAGTAATACATTGGTATACATAGTAATACATCGTTATACACAGTAATACATCGTTATACATAGTAATACAACAGTTTGTACAGTAATACATTGTTATACACAGTAACACATCGTTATACACAGTAATACATCGTTACATAGTAATACATCAGTTTGTACAGTAATACATTGGTATACATAGAAATACATCGTTATACACAGTAATACATCGTTATACATAGTAATTCATCGTTATACAGAATGATACATCAGTTAGTACAATAATACATCATTATACACAGTAATACATCAGTTAGTACAGTAATTCATCGTTATACACAGTTATACATCAATTAGTACAGTAATACATCGTTATACACAGTAATCCATCAGTTAGTTCAGTAATACATCAATATACACAGTAATACATCAGTTAGTACAGTAATAAATCGTTATACATCAGTTTGTATATAGTAATACATCGTTTTGCATAGTAATACATCAGATTTTACAAAGTAATACACTGAACATCGTTATTCATCAGTTTGTATAGAGTAATACATCGTTATACATAGACACACATCATTTTGTATAGAGTAATACATCGTTATACATAGACACACATCAGTTTGTATAGAGTAATACATCGTTATACATAGACACACATCAGTTTGAATAGAGTAATACATCGTTATACATAGACACACATCAGTTTGTAAAGAGTAATAAATCATTATACATAGACACACATCAGTTTGTATAGAGTATTACATCGTTATACATAGACACACATCAGTTTGAATAGAGTAATAGATCGTTATACATAAACACACATCAGTTTGAATGGAGTAATACATCGTTATACATAGTAATACAACAGTTTGTACAGTAATACATTGGTATACATAGTAATACATCGTTATACATAGAAACACATCAGTTTGTATAGAGTAATACATCGTTGTACATAGACACACATCAGTTTGGATAGAGGAATACATCGTTATTCATAGGAACACATCAGTTTGTATAGAGTAAGACATCGTTATACATAGACACACATCAGTTTGAATAGAGTAATACATCTTTATACATAGACACACATCAGTTTGGATAGAGTAATACATCGTTATACATAGACACACATCAGTTTGTATAGAGTAATACATCGTTATACATAGACACACATCAGTTTGTATAGAGTAATACATCGTTATACATAGA